>NC_084892.1:19752500-19890000 GCF_958979055.1 Alnus glutinosa
CGAATTGTTTGCAATATAGTGTTTTGCAAGTGCGAGGTCGATCCACAGGGAATTGCGTTGTAAAAATTAATTTCTATTTAAACTAATTCTATCTTAACCTAGTTCCAAATTTTTGAGTTTAAACATGCAAAATAGCAAACTAAAATTAAAGTTGATAAAGAACAAATGATAAAAAGTACTAAGGTTTTAGAATCCACCTAACCAAATCAAATAACACACTCTCGTATTTTATTTATATACCCAATAAACATTTTAACTTTGTTCATTACTCAAGTTCCCTAACAATGTATGTTAAAACATTTAATGAATCCAACCATGTATCCGTTTGATAAACAAATCACAGTGGATATCCTTTTTCAATCAAATAAATCGATATATCCATCGGTTGAAACACATTAAATATCCAACTTTTCAATAAATAAACATTCATTCTAAAGACATAAATCAATGAAATGAATGAGACTTGAATAATAATTCCATAAATATCGGATTGCACAAATAGCATAACAAAAATGTGTGTGTTATCAATGGTTAGGTTTCATCATCAACTTTAGTTGAGGATGTTAGCCTCTCATGACTAAAAACAACACATCAACTTTAGTTACAACTATAAAAGACATGAATAACTAAAAAAAAAATAAAGGAAAACAAAAGGGAAGAGGAAACTTGTTGGAACGGGTAGAAGAAAAAGAGAACATCAAGGGGAAGAAATTGTGTAAACCGAAAAGAATAATAAAAAAAAAAATATTGTATAAAGGGGTCAGTGAACAAAAGGATAAAAAAAATAAAACTACTAGAAAGGGCAAGAAATTGCGTGAACAGGAGCTGCAAAGCTCACGTCTCACACACGGTTCACCATAGAAAAAAATTGGGTCTTGGTTGTAGCCAAAAAAATTGGAAAATGAAACTTAAAACGAAAAAAAAAACTGCACCCTCTCACATCTGTGTAACCGAAAAACTCAGTAAATGGTAAAAGAATAAAACGAAAATACAAGAAAATGCAACTAACTACTCAAAATTCTGATGTAAAAGAAAGAAAGAATAGGAAATAAAAGCAAGACTTCCGAAACTGCACTACGTACTAAAGTTTACAGAAGAAACGAAAGGAAAACGCAAGTACTGAAAGAAGGAAGAAGAAAAAAAAGGAGTGAACTGGAGCTACCCTCCAATCACGATCTGATTTTTTCACAAAGGAAAAGAGCTCTGGGCTGCAAAATTAAAAGAACAGAACAAGAAACTAGCTTGCAAAATGAAAAGAACAGAACTTGCAAAATAAAACTGAAATAAGAACACAATCAACATGAACTGGAGCTACCCTCCAGTCATGTTCTAGATTGATTTTCTACCAGAAAAAAGAACTCTCACCCCACTACTAGTGTCTCTTGGTTTTTATAAGGAAAAGATAGGTTTGAAACACGTTGAAAAGTGGCGCCTCTTGTATTCAGCTTGTGTCTTCTATTTTTTTCCTTTTGCTTGCAAAGACTTTTGTGCATTGCTTTCCAAAATAAAGAGAATTTGTTTCTTCCTATTTTTGTTATCTTTTTGGGAAGAGCCGGCCAGTTCATGTGCCTTTTTTTTTTTTTTTTTGATCCTCCTTGCGCTGTGTTGTCTCATGGCTCATGTTGTTTGGGTGCTGTGAATTATGGACAGAGTTACGTAAAAATGAAACTGTAAAACTTGCTCTTCAAACGGTGCTCCATGACTTTCTTGGAAAGGATTGCATGGCTAGTTCGGTGCTCTTTTTTTTTTTTTTCTCTTTTTTTTAGTCATTACCCACGCCAGGTCACCAAGAAGAACGTGTATAAAAATCCTGCTGGGTCTTGGTGCTGTTCCTTTGGAAGGCCACATCCATGTGAATGTTTCTCTCCTCTTCTTTTTACATTTTTGTCTCAACTGTTGATGTCATAAAAGTCAATAACGGTTCAAATTAATCACAATGAAAATGAGTCAAACTGAGACGATTTTTCCGCTTCTTTGCAATTTTTCTTAAAAATCATCATTTTCTCTCAATGACCTGCAAAACACTAAGACACCAAAACTAACCAAAAAAATATTAGAAAATAACAAAACTAAAGGCTTAACAAATGCAAATTAAGGGGTCCAAATATACAATATTTTGGACACATCATCATGCAACCTTAGTGGGTAGTTATGTTAGTAACTTAGGGGGATGTTATCATTATGGTTGTATAGGTAGTTGTTTGTTTATTACGTGGGTAGTTATATTTGTTAAGTTAGTATAAGACTAGGACCATGAGTAAGGTTTATTATTGAATATTGTATTGACATTTGTCATTGTGGTTTGTATCCAACCCAAATTGGATTCATTTGTGGTCTCTCCTACTCGAAAGGAGTTCATTATCTATCTATTTCTATTCAATTAGTCATGGGTTCCTATCAAATTATTAGTTACAGATATTATCCTAGCAGACACAGCAGTCATCGTTTATTGAGTCCTAACTCATTCATCACTACAACAAAGTAGAAACCAAGGGCTAGTACAATTGCCATAGCCACTACAAAAGTTGTCATTGTTTAAAACCTATTTTTTTGGCCCGAAACCAGCTGTGTCTAAGAGAGCTTAAGGTGACCTAAGAACACCCTACAAAGACTAGATGTAAGTCAAGAACTACACTTTAAAGAGCATGAAAATAATTTCATTTTGCATGATCCATGTGCAGTAAATTGAACATACAAGCATAGTGTGATCATTCAACAAAAAGAATTGAACTTGAAATGCGAAGAATGAATAAATAAGTGAAGTGTGTTGAACTTTTCTATCCAAAAATGCCAACTTGGGAATAATTTCTTGGTAATGAACTATTTCAGTATTAAATTGCAGCTACTAAAGGATCAAAAATGAAAACATCATATCCACCGATGCTCCTTTCGTCAAAACACAAGAACCCCATGAATCAACATTCATTCAACTTGACCAAAAAGCAACCCAGATCCCTAAAAACCCAAATCTTGCCAAAAGGAAAAATAACCATTATTTCTGTTTGGTTGCTAAGAAAGTTGTGGGAAAAATAAAGGAGTTCAGCTCAAACTTGCAATTGCAGAGACAGGTCAGGTTGGGATCACTTGTAAAGTAGGCCGATTTGTTCCTCCAATGAGTCCTCAACCTCTTCCTTCACTCCCACTACGTTGCTGTCACCCACCACCACCCGTCGCTGCCAACCATCACCGATCCCTCACGCACAAGTATAGCAAAAAAGAGGTATTTAAAAAAAGAAAGAAAGAAACACAAAACCCATGACTTCTAGTTCCTCAACAAAAATTTTCTTCAGCTTTCCCAGCAACCAAATAGAACAAAAACAGACCTTCTACTTCTTCCGCTGGGCACTAGCCGTGAAACCCACCGTTGTAACCACCTCAAAAGCGACCACTTCCGCCATACTGGCCACCCCTAAAACAGTCGCCGCCCCTAGAGTATTACTGGTGCCTCATATGGTTTCTGGAAGGAGAAGAATGAGAGTGAGAGAGAGAGAGAGAGAGAGAGAGAGAGGAAACCAAGGGATAGAGAGTTGTTCTGAAGGGAGAGGGAAACCGAGGGATTGAGAAGGCTAAAGAGGTAATGATGCGGATCGATAACGTGTTTTCTTAAGGACCGTTACTTTAAATGGACGGTTTGGATTATTAAAATTGTAGATGGGCAGTTTCAAATAAATTGCCGGGGATCTTAATCCGAATTCAGTGACTAGGCTTGGGGCTTGTGCGTTTGTGTTTTTAAACGCTCCGTTTCATTAAATCCAAGCCTAGTCAGTGTCGTTTCTCAAAAGCTTTAATGAAACAGAGCGTTTAAAAACACAAACGCACCAAACGTTTAAGAACAACTCAAACGCACCATTTAGATCTTCTTCTTCGTGGGTCTTGTTTTTAACCTAACTTTTTGATAGCTCTGTAACTAAAATAGGATTATAAAAGTCTACAAATTGAAAAATGACATGTCGTCTGCTGCTTGCCCTTGCTGGTAATGTCTATGCCCCTTATGGTTGGTTTAGGGGGGGCAATCAGGATATCCAAAAAAAAATTACCAAGTGTAAGAGAATTTTTTGTGGGTTGAGGGGGGGCGAGTGCCCCCTCTCGCCCCCTGGCTCCACCCCTATTGCCAAGGAAAACCTAGTGGGAAAAAACCTGTGGCGAAAGAAAAAAGAATACATTATTCTTGTGTGCCATCATATGCTTTAGGATTGCCTCATTAAAACCTTGCAAAGGAAAATCCAGTAGGAAAAACCTTAGCAAAGGAAAAATAGTACAATCATCATAATCATTTTACTCTCCCTCATTAGCATGAAGAACTTCAATTGTTTATGATGAAATATCCTTGAGTCGGCGCATTCCAATGTTATTCATCAATTTCTTAAATGTTGCAGTTGGTAATGTTTTGGTAAATAAATCTGCCAAATCGTCACTTGATCGTATTTGCTTCACATCAATATCACCACTCTTCTGGAACTCATGTATACAAAAGATTTTCGGTGAAATGTGTTTTGTTCGATCACCTTTAATATATCATTTGGTGATATATAATATTGTCGGGCTATCTTTGATTGTGAAAAAACCACACTTTTCTCGAATGTGTTGAATTACTGATCTTAGCCATATGCATTCTCGGCTTGCTTCATGAATTGCAATAATCTCTGAGTGATTTGAAAAAGTAGCAACAAGTGTTTACTTGGTAGATCTCCATGAAATAGTAGTACTTCCACATATAAATAGATATCCTATTTGAGATCTACCTTTATGGGGAACAGAAAGAAAACCCACATCTACATATCCAACTAATTGTGAATTTGAACCTTTTAGATAAAATAATCTCATGTCAGTTGTTCCACAAAGATAACTTAGAACATGTTTGACCCCATTCCAATGCCTTCTAGTTGGTGTAAAACTGTATCTTGCTAGTAAATTAACTGAAAATGTTATATCATGTTGCGTGCAATTTGCAAGATACATCAAAACACCAATTGCACTAATTGCACCAATTGAACAAGAATTTCATTTGAAAAATGTTCAATATGTAAGCCAAGACAAAATGTTGTCTTTCCAAGATTTTTCATCTCAAACTCATTTTTTAAATAAGTGGCAGTTTTTATGAGCTCTTCTGGAATCCCAACAAGATTTAAATCATCTACATAAGCTGCAATGATAGGAAATCTAGATTCTGATTTCTTAATAAAAACGCATGGACAAATTGGATTATTCTCAAATCCTTCTTTCAATAGATATTCACTAAGACGATTGTACTACATGTGTCCAGATTGCTTTAACCTGTATAAAGATCTTTATAGCTTGATAGAATAAATACTTTGTAATTTGAAATTATATGCTTATGGCATTTTGTATCCTTTAGGGATTTTCATGTATATATGCTGTAACCACATCCATTAAACGCATATCCAAACTTTCTGTAACTACCAAGCTAATCAAAAATCTATATGTAATTGCATCCAATACAAGGGAATATATTTATTTATATTCAATATCAGGTTTCTGCAAGAAACCTTGCGCAATGAGTCTTGCTTTGTATCTCACAATTTCATTTTTTTCATTAAGTTTCCGTACAATTACCATCTTATATCCAACAAGCAATACACTTTCAGGTGCTTGGACTGTAGGTCCAAATACTTCACGTTTTGCTAATGAGTTCAATTATGCCTGAATTGCTTCCTTTCACATTGGCCAATCATTTCTACGTTGACATTCTTCGATGGATTGTGGTTCAATATCATCATCACTTCTAGTAATGTCAAATGCAATTTTAAATGAAAATATGTTGTCGATAACAGTTTTGTTTATATACCATATTTTTCCTGTACTTATATAATTTATTGAGATTTCATTATTTGCAGGTACTTGTTTCTCTTCAGTGGTAACTCTTCAGAAGATTCCTCTTCAAGAGGTTCCTCTTCGGGGATTCATTTCTAGGAGAATTTTGTACAAAAAGTTTGGATGGATCGATTTTCGTTGCCTATTTTGTGGATAAGGCCTCTTCAGGCGCGCTGATTTCATTTCCTTGTACTTTCCTCTTTCGGGGAATCTTATCATTTGCTCCAATAGGTCTTCCACGCTTCAAGAGTGCCTTAAACTCATTTGATGTTGTATTAATTGATTGTCCTACATGAACTTCTATTTTCGCTGGAATATTAGCAGCTGGAATGTGAAACTTAACTATTTTCTTGTTGTCAGTAAATGCATTCGGCAATTGATTTGCAATACTCTGCAAATGAATGATCCTCTGAACTTCTAGTTCACATTGATTTGTACGAGAATCAAAATGAGATAACGTTGAATTATTCCAAGTGATTTCTTGTCGTACTTCTGGCAACGACTTTTCTCTCCCTAGTAAGGGGAATATGTTTTCATTAAAATGCAAATATTCAAAACATGCTTTAAAAATATCACTAGTTAAAGGCTCAAGGTATCTAATATTAGAGGGAGAATCAAAGCCAACATAAATCCCAAGTCCACGATGAGGTCCCATCTTAATGCACAGATTTTGATTTAAATCGTAAAATGAAAAATATTTGGTGGTTGACTAAATGCAAGTTGAAAATGAGAATATTTTTGGTAAGATGTTGGTTTGATCCGAACTAATGATGCATAATATAATATTGCATGTCACCAAGCAGAAACATGTAGTTTTAATTTCATAAGCAAAGGTCGAGCAATTAACTGAAGTCGTTTAATAAATGATTCAGCTAAATCATTTTGAGTATGGGTATGAGCAACATGATATTTAACATTAATACCGATTGACATGCAATAGTCATAAAATGCTTGAGATGTAAATTTACCCGCATTATCCATCCGAATAGATTGAATTGGATAATCAGAAAATTATGCTTGTAATCTAATTATTTGGGCAAGAAGTCTAGCAAATGCAACATTAGGAGTAGAAAGCAGGTAAATATGTGATCATCTAGTTGATGCATATATTAAAACCATAAAATATCTAAATTGCCCACATGGAGGGTGAATTGGCCCATATACATCCCTTTGAATTTTTTTGTAAAAATAATGGAGATTCAACAATTACCTTAGAATGAATGGTTTTATAACAAGTTTACCTTGAGAACATGCAGCACAAGGATAATCACTTGGTAAAAGAATCTTCTGGTTCTTTAAGGGATGCCTATGAGAGTTTTCAATTATTCTGGTTCTTTAAGCGACATTTGCCAAATCATCACTCTGTTCTTGTTACAAGAGCGAATTCAGTCATTCATCATATACTATCAAAGATCAACCTCAACATGTTGTCGAACAATTAAGCTTCGCATCTATTATCAACCATTAGAAAGCAGTTCACTTTCACGCTCTTATAGCGAGTGAGAACTTGGGCTAGACTTTGCTTGGGTAATGGTAAGCTGATTCTCTATATAAGGAGACCCACAGGTCCTCCTTGGTGAGAGAAGCAAACTAGATGAATGCAAGTTCAGTCAATAGTCCCCGGTATTAGGCTCGGGCCCAAGTTCTCTATTCTATATATGAGACGGGTAGGATTCCTTTCCGTAGTCGAACTCGAGGACTGCGACTGCACTGGTAGCGAAGTGAAATGACAGAAGGTGTGTGAACCAATAAATGTATTTTGTCTCTGCTTGTTGGCTGGGAGTTGTATGAGCGGTAATGCCCACGTACGGCTCCCGGAGAGCCCTATCAAGTAAAGGCCAGGCAAGGGGTGATAGAATAGCAAGCAGGGCAACAAAATCTCGATGAAATCAAAGAAAACTACAAGCAACTATGAAAAAGAGAGCAACATCCGTGACCAGAAGCTTTGTTAGTTCATTCACACGCCCTACATGCATAAGGGAATCGAGGAAGACTGGTGCCTACTAAACTAAAATATGGGGGACACAAGAGTTAGAGTCTTTAAGAAAGTCCTTGTACATTAAGGAAGTAAAGATGAGCCCTAACCCTAAAGGCAGGAAAGCCAATAAAGTGAAAAATTCAAATCACTAAAATTTAATGCAAGGAAGGATCCTTAATGACGCCTCCTGGTGTTGGAAAGGAATCCTGCAAACAAGGAATCTCCTTAGTAAGGGCCTTTGCTTCTCGGTCATAAATGGCAGATCAATTAACATCTGGGAGGATCCATGGATCCTAAACCCCTATAATTTTCGGCCTAGACCTAGAAATGAAGGACAGAGACTAGAATCTTTGACGTTAGTGGCAGAGAGCTTGTGAAGTGCACTTTCCTTACTTCAGATAACAGGATTCGACTGAAGTGACCAAGGAAAGAAGGATCAGGAGAACTAGTCAAAGTCTTTATTATTTGTTTGTGCTTTCATATCTCCATCTAAGAAATGGGCTCTTCCACCGCTCATAGCACGATGGGATTGTCCAATTATAGCTCGATGCGTTGCTTCAGTGGCTCGATATGAAAGACAACCGGCTCTAGGAAGTAGTAGAAATGTTGAAGAAGAGACAACCCGCTCTTGAACTTAAGACTATTTGCGTCGCATGCTCAATCTAGCAATCTTGGACAATTGTTTTGATGAACTGTCACTAAACTAAAAAAAGAAAGAAGAGAAAGAACTAGGAATTGGCGCCTACTATCAATGCCAGGAGGCAGAGATCAAGATTCATGGGAACGATAACCTTTTCCGAGAAAAGAGTCTTACTTTAGGTTATTAGGCCGGTCTCATTATTCGTGCAATTCCATTGTCCATCGATCCATCACGCGAGTACACATCCAGTCATATGTTTATCAACTACTAAATGAGGGACCGAGGGGGACCTAGGCTTGTGGCATCCCCTATCTCTTAAAGGTTGTTCAAAAGTGTGAGCCGTTATTAAAACATTATAAAGTTGATGATTCCCGCCAAGAATTTGATTGCCGGCTTGGTAGTGGTTTTGGCCACCCCCTACGATTGGTATGGGGGGTGGCCAAACCCCTACATTTTTTTTTTTGGCCTTTTGGGGGTGGATGAACCACCCCCATAGTCCATTATTGTGGTTCGGTCATCTCTAAAGAGTCAAACCTTTAACATTTTTGTTTTTTGACCTTTGGGGGTGGCCGAACCATCCCCATGGCCTAGTGGGGGTGATTTCGTCCACTCCTACAGCCAATGAGGAAGTAGCCGAACCACCCTCATCATAGGCGTGGGCAAAACTACCCCCATAGCCCATGGAGATTGTTCAACCACCCCCAAGGGACCAAACTCCTACAATATGTTTTTGCCATTTTAGGGGTGGTTCATGTTGAACCACCTCCGGAGGCCATGGGGGTGGTTCGGCCACCCTCAGACTGTCTGTAGGGGGTGGCCAGAGGTGGTCGGGCACCCCCATTATCCAAAATGGGGGTGGCCAACCACCCCCATTGGCTCAAAAGGATGGCTCGAGTCACCCCTTTGGTGTTTTTATTTTTTATTGATATTTAAATTTAAGTTTTTTTTCTTAGTTGTTTTTTTAATAAGCAATATGACATGTGTCAAGTTTTGATTGGTTTGATGTGGAATTCCGTTAGTTTCTTGATGACAGATTGACAAAGGTATTATTTGGGTATATGCCCAGACGCGAAGTACCACCTATAATTGAAAGTGAAACTGATAAAGAAAAAAAATAAAATTATTAAAATTAGGGGGTAAAAATGTATTTAACCTTTTTTAAAAGTTATCTTTGCAACTAAACTGAGCCAAAATATTTAAATTTTAAGTAATCATATTCCTGACTATCATATCCCAATTTGAAAATTCGAATAAAGAACAGCCTAATACAAAGTAACAAATAAAAGAAAATTCAAATATTGTACAAGCAAGAGAAATCCTGTGATAAAGACGAGACACTCGTTTCCCAGTTTCCAACATGGTACAGTGTCACTTATACTGATGACACAAATACCTTAAAATAATTTTTTTTTTTTTAAAAAAAAAGATTAAAAAGCAATTTCTAAAACAGAACCTGTCTTCACGGTCTGATCTGTCTCGCTCCTGGCTATCAGCAACTTTCAAAACATATAAAGAACGTTCTCCCTCTCTCTGTCTCTCTCTCTCAACCCCTAAGACCTGGTTTTTGTAAAATAAACCAGGTCTTAACCTTAACCAGCTCCTGATATTATTTTGTTCATTTTGCACAAAAATTTTGGGTATTTGTAATTTTTTCAGTTTTGAATTCTCAGTTTCGCTTCGACAATGAACGACCTCTTAACGGTAATTCTTTATTTAATCTCTTTTTTAAATTTATTTTATTTTATTAAATCTATGTGTTTTGGCGCTTTTGTTTGTTTGTTTGGACGTATTTGGGAGTTTCTTGATCCGGGTTTGTCTTGATCTGGACCATGATTATGAAAGCTGTGTTGAGTTTACTGGACCGTGTTTTGATTGATGGGGTTCCGCATTTGATTTTGGGGATCTTAAGTTAAATTTTGCTGTTTGGTTGGTGGGAAAAGCTGGGAAAATTTATAACATTGACAATTTAAATTGTGGGTTTCGTAGCAATTTGTTTGGGACCCGAGTTAATAATGAGTTTCGCTGAATTTGGTTAAAATTGAGCCTTTTACGTTGCACAGAAGCTGAAGCAACGTGAAGCAGGGATGCGCAATTGTACTTTCTTTTTCGTTTTGTTCAGTTTCGTCAGCAGCCATTTCACTTTGGGTATTTGAATTACTAAGAATTTATGACTCCCTTAACGATAATTGGTATCATTTTTTTATTTTTATGTTTTATGTTTTTGAATAATCATGTGAATTTGTCAGAGATCTTGTTGTTTTCTTGGTATTATGGTGACCGTGATTTAGTTAATCTGAAAGACTAAAGATATAAAAGAACAGTGATTAATCTGGAGTCTGGAAAGATTGGAATTCAATAAATGTCTTGGTTACTGAAAACTAAAGAGCTTAAAAAAAAAAATGAATCTAATGTTTAATATTACTTTGATTTCCAAAAATAACAAAAGAAAAAAAAAGAGATTATTGCCAAACTCCATGCTAATCACTTGTGTTAGGCTCAGTTAAATTAAGATCTAGTTTTCAGGGGCCCTTAAATTTGAAAACCTCAAGCTCAAAGTGTTACATTTCCCCCTAACATTCTCTCAGCAGCCAAATGGTGCAGGGAATTCATTGAACATATTGTAATTTAGCAATTTAATTTCTTTTATCGAAAGTTTACATACAAAAGGTTAAGGTTTTAGTTTTTCGGGGGTTTGAAATGTCTTGAAGTGTAAATTCTATGTTTATATTATTGTTTCTCTGTTTAATGGCACTTGAAGCTTTGAAAACGAAAGGTGTTTTAAATAGTGATTTCCTAGCCACCAAGTTTTGGTTGAGAAATGTACTTCATTTGCAAATATGTCAACACCCCAGAAAGTTCAAGAAAAAAAAAAAGAGAAAATTTTTGAAGTGATAAAGTGTATGCTAGGAATTAAAAAACAAAGAAAGAAAGAAGAAAACAATTAAGTGGCAAAGTCATTTCAACTTGTCTTTCTCTAGAATCCTGAAGTTTATTTCCTTAAAATATTGAAGTGAAATTTCATCTTTGTGTGGAAAACCTATTTTATTCTTAGACCAATAGATGTGGAAAACCTATTTGTTTTTAGTTTTCTGACCTTATTGTCAGTTTCCTGTATTGTTGGCGCCAGCTGATGCATGTTATTTTAGATAGGTCAACCCATACTACTACTCATTTAAGTCACATGTAACTCAATCCGAGATCACAGTTTCCTTCATTTCTCCTCTCACTCTCTTGTTTTCAGAATAGCCACTAGGCTACCTTCTAAAGAGATTTTATTTATATAATTCTACTTTAAAAAAAAAAATTAGGATAATTCTTCTTTTTTTTTTTGGCTCAGGTTTTATGGAAACGTTTAGTATAAACAGTGTAGTTGGAATTTATTAGTTTTAAAAGTATTGCACCTTAGCTTTCATGTTAATATGTTGAAATGGATTTCATGAAAAACTAGAAATCCAGATTGGCCACTGACTGTAATCCGCTATGAGCTTACATATTGGTGGTTCAGTAGGTATTCCTATATTGTGTCCAATTGTGTCAACATGGGTTATTCCATGAAGTTGAAACCAAAGGGTAGAGGGTTGAATTAACATAACAAGAGGGGAGAACTTAAAGATTTTGTGACTGCCAAATTCTGACATTGATGGAGCGGGGCATCATCATATAAGTGCCAGATGTTTATTTTGAGTATTATTTACTTTTCATCTCAACTGCCAATGGTGGGCTTGATCTATCTCTACAGAGTCCAGAATGCTTTTTGTGTTTAAACTTTGGGTGCTTATGAATCTACCTCATATCTGAGAAACTTTGGGTGACTGCCAATTTCTGACAGAGATGGAGCAGGGCATCATCATATAAGTGCCAGATGTTTATTTTGAGTATTATTTACTTTTCATCTCAACTGCCAATGGTGGGCTTGATCTATCTCTACAGAGTCCAGAATGCTTTTTGTGTTTAAACTTTGGGTGCTTATGACTCTACCTCATATCTAAGAAGTAAATTGCTAAACATTTACATTAAACTTTGCTATTGGGCTGCAAGGTTGACCCTTTTCAGCATAATGATTCCTCACAAGTTGTGAACAAATAACCTCTATACTCTGAAATCTTAAGTGTATCTTAGTTTAGTTGATGCTTCCAGTGCGTTTACGTACTATAAGTTTTTTGAGAACCTAATAAGTGCAAGGAAAGGCAGAATAGCAGTACATGCCCCCCCCTAGCCTGTGGTTACAAAATTTCAATTTATAGTCATAGTCTTCTATTTATTTATTTATTTTCCTTTCCAGTCTAAATCATGTTTATGTGGTGGCTTTACATTGATCTGAATGGTAAAAAAAGCATTTAGGTAGTTGACTCAAGTTTTAGGATTTTGACGCTTTGTTGAGCTGTATATTTCAACTTGATGTTGCAGGACTCATTCGAGATCCCTCGGGGTCAAGCTTCTAGAGGTGGAGATATAGAGTTAGGAGCAAACGCTCCAATAAATTCAGGAGAACTGGGCTTGGAGAATTTCTTCAAAAAGGTGCTTTAGCTAGATTTTTTGGTCATTCTGATCTCCCTGGCAAGAAAAAAGATCAACGTCATTATCTTCTTTTTCTCTTTCTCTTTCTTCTCTTTCATCTATTTGTCTTACAATCCTTCTGTATATGGTCCTTAATAAACTCATATCTGTGATATTACCATCTTAAGTCTAAGAATATATTTTGTGTTTCCAGGTTACAGAAATTGAGAAACAATATGGGAAACTGGACAATTTACTCAAAAAGCTACAGGTAAAAATTTACATATTTGTTCTGTTCTTAGCTGGTCAGCAAACTTTGTTTTAAGCATTTATACTGCCATATATTTGGATAACCTGATTTATCAAAAGATATATATATATATATATATATATATATATATATATATATATATATATATATATATATATATATATATTTGGATAACCTGAATTCTGTTTGAGTCAATTTACATTTATTACTAAAATCTTGAAGATAGCTCTTTAGATTCGCTGAATATTTATCTTTTTAGAGACGCTCGATATACCCTAAGAAAAATGTTACAAAATAAAACTCAAGTAAAAGGAACAATAGTCATAATATAATTTGAGGTTAGAGGAGTATACTTTGTGTGTACTTGGGTTGCACCCCTTGCACTTTTATTGAACTTCTTTTACTTGTAAAAAAAATAATAATTTGAGGGTAGAGGAGTAGGTGTTTCTCATCACACATATGATTGTATGAGTAAAAAATAGGATGAGGCGTTTGTAGAGAGGAGGGAGGGGGAAGAAGCACTCTACCATGTGCTATGCATGTGGTGGAGGGTTTGTAGCTCTAGAATGCGTGTCTTCCTGTAACTGGCTTGTTTGGAAATATACGTACCCATATTTTTCCATTGCACCATAGCCTGCTAACTTTTTTGGATTCCTTTTTCTGGCTTTGATGATTGATTATCTGTCAAAGTGTGGCTCATTAGATTGGTTATTATGAATGCAGCATATTAGACTAACCAGAGGCCATTTTCACCTGTCTTAACATGGCAGTGCTTATTTGTTCAATTGTGCTGAATATTTCACTCATTATATGCTTGTCTGCTTTTGTTATTAGTATGGAATTTTGGAATTTCAAATGGGCTTGACACCAAGATGTGGTGTTTCAAAGGATCTTAAAATAGGGATAAGTAGGATGATACAGCAGTAGTTTGAAGTTTAACTGATGCTGCAAACAGGTCCCAAGGACAGGTCTGTTATGCCTCAAAACCAGCAACTGAAACTGATCTCTTGTAGTGTAGGTGGAGTAATAATTCTGATCAGAAAAAAAAAAAAATGATTTTACCAGTGTATTACGAAGCATAAAAGTCCATAATAATAAAACAATTAAGTTGGCCCACTGCTGAAATTAGGGTTGGCAAAACGGGTTATCGAGACGGGTTTGGGTTTACCTGGTTTACTAGCCAACTTGGACCCGACACGATTAGCTAAACAGGTTGGGGGGGTTACCCGTCGGTTAGCGGGTCAACCCATTTATATAATCTAGTCATAAACGGATTGACGGATCATAAACGGGTTGGTGGGTCAACTCGCGGGTTGACCAGTTTGGCCCGTTTATAAACATATCATAAACGGGTCAACCCGTTTATGACTGGAACCTGTTTAGCCTAAACCAAAATTCTATAACTTTGTGTCGTGTTTATGTTGGATTAGCGGGTCGTGTCAAAAATTGCCAACTTTAGCTGAAATAGAATATTTCCTAAAATAACCTTAATCAATTATTAAAATGATGCTTTAACAATAACAACTTAAGATGTCCTGCATTAGAGTGACTTTCTCAGTTTGAGAATATTTGATTGTAAGATGGTTTTTATGACGTAGCGGAAAGTTAAGGTAACTAATCAAAGAGCAGTGTCTTTGATTTTGCAATGAGAAGCATTTTCGTCTTCTACCCAAAAAGATAGAACAAGCCGCATGCTAAAGGAAAGATAAAACTACGCAGAGTATTTGAGAGAGAATTATCTGATTTGATAATAATTCAATTAATTGAGTTCTACATAATAAGCAAACCCATTTATTTATTTTTTGATAAGTAAGAAGACTTTATTAATGAAAGCGTAAGGCGCCCCTAGGTACACAGGCAGTATACAAGGAGAAACCTAAGCTAACCCACAAAAACCCATAAAAACCAACAAGAACCAAAACAATCCACCCCCCACCCAAGAACAAACCCAACAAAGAACAAAGTAGCCCACCACCCACCACAGCACACAAACCTACTACAAGTGTGCCTTTCCATTTCTCCTCCTAGAGTGATTTTTCTCATCCCCATAATTAATGGAACTTTGTAGGTTTAGAAGCTCCCTTTTTCCTTTAGACTTTTGGCGCGCAATCATTTTCTCCCGCTGAAACTCTTCTTCCATGGCATCCCTAATTGCCAAGGCCTCTTCCCCAAAAGCCCCTTCCAGTGCCCAATCCAAGGGCAAGCCATCCCAATAATCTTCTTTCTCCTCCTCCCAAACTACAATCTCCCCGTTATGATCAGAATCGATGGGCCACCTCTGAGATTGTGAGATACCATTTCCCTCAATGGAACATGGAAAGATGCATCCACTCAAAGGAGAGGAGAGACCAACCGCCCCAACGTCCTTCACCTCACACGGCAAAACGTGAGGGACAGAAACAATCGGGGGTAAATTGAGGAAACCCATAAGCAAACGCATTTATAAAAGAGAAATACTTGTAGATAGAGTAAACCTAATCCTAGTAGTAATAGTAAACCTATTCTTAGTAGTAGTAGTAAACCTAATCCTAGTAGTAATGGTAAATCTAATTCCAATAAGGAAAAGAAATAAATAAAGCAAATATAGTCCTAGTAAGTATAAGAAATAAAGTCTTAATTGTAAGGGAAAATTACAATTTAGCCTCCCAAACTGCCAGCCATTTTGCAAGTAACCAGATGAACTGTCAACGCTTGGACTCTGACCTCCTAAACTACCAAAACGTTTCAAAAAGGCACAGTTTGTCGAAATATGCCTGTAATACACCTGTTACGTGTCATTTTCAATTAAAAATTAAAAGAAAAAAAAAAATTAAAAAATGAAAAAAAAAAATGAAAAATGAAAAAATATAAAAAAACTAAATTTTTTATTTATTTATTGTTTTTTTTTAAAAAAGGTGTTTGGGGGCGGCAGCCATCCCCCTTAGGGAGGAGGGTGGCCGTGCGACTACCTTCAGTGGCTGGGTGGCTGGGGGGTGGCCGCCTGGGGTTGGCTTTCGAGTCACCCAAAGTGGATTTCGGGGTGGCCGGGCGACCACCCACAAACAATTTTTTTTTTTTCTTTTTTAAAATTTAAGTTTTTAGTTTTTTTTTTTTTTTTTTAAAAAAATTTAATTTTTTATTATTTTTTAATTGAACAATGACACGTGGTATTATAGGCATATTTTGACAAAATGGGCATTTTTGAAATGTTTTGGTTGTTTGGAGGGGCCAGAGTTTAAGCGTTGGCAGTTCGTGGGGCTACTTGCAAAACAACTAGCAGTTTTGGATGCTAAATTGTAATTTTTCCTAATTGTAAATAAGAAAATAAAATAAAATCATGGCTTGAAGATCAAGTCTTTCATTTTATACTTCCATTATCTTAGAACATGTAAATTTCTAATCAAACGGCGCTGTTTCAATATTATTTTTGACATTTTTTCTATTTTTTGTTTTTGCTGAAAATATTTGTAAATTCGGTCCTACATCAAACAACCCCACTTGAAAAAAACTCGTCCTCAAGTTTTCTTTGCGATATGTCACACGCGGCTCTTTCGGAGAAAGATACTTGGAGAAATCTACGTAGATATCACTAAGACATGACTTTTCCTTTTCGTCTCCTTTCATAAAAATTGCTCCAGTCTTCGTCTAGTGTAAGCCTCTCCTCCCTCCATCCTCTTCCTGTTTTCTTCCAGGTTTAGGTCTAGGGGTCTCTTTTCTTCGTTTTGGTCTTGTGGATTTGGGCTTCTCTGTTTTTGGGTCTAGATATGCGGTGGTTGGGTGTTCTTCAGGGTTCTCGCGTCCCGCCTTCGGCCACGCCGGCCTGCTTCCATCGACGCCGCTTCTGTGAATCGCCGCCGTGCCGGTGTTTGTGGATTTTGGGTCTTTTCTTGGGTGGTAGATCTACGGTGAATGGGACTTCATCTCCGAGCTCGTGCCTCACTGGGGCACTCTCCGTCGTGTTCTGGGCCTTCCCCTTCGTCGGAGCAGTAGCTGGCCGCCGCCACGCGCCGTACTGGCACGCGTGGCCAAGAGAGGTTCTGAAGCTTGGGAGTTAGATCTACGGTGTTTGGGGCATTTTCTCCGCGCACGCGCATCACAGGTGGCTTCTCCGGCTGATTCCGCATCGTCCCCGGGTGGTTCCGCTCTTCGCCGGCGCGCGTGGTAGCCACGTGCCGTCACCGGTGGATGCGCTTGGACTCCACGCGCCGGCGCCACTGTTTTTTTTTTTTTGGTTTTTTTTTTTTTTTTTTTTTTTTTTTTTTTTTTTTTTGTATTGTGGGTTTGCTGTGTATTTTGGGTCTGCTTTGTTTTTTGGGTTTGCTTTGTAATTCGGCTTCAGTCGGCTCGGGTTTTGGCAGTTTCTCGTGGGTTTTGGGCTTGTGGTTTTTGTCGTTGGTTGTTCGGGGTGTTGTGTGGGTTCTCGGGGTTTTCAGGGCAGCTTTGGGTGCTTGATAGGGGATTTTATTGTATTATGGAGGGCTTCTTTTCTTTTGTATCTTGGGTGGTCGATGGTGCTTGTTGGGGGTTTTTAATTTTTTTGGATTTCATGTGGGTTTTGGGTGTTGTGGGTTTTCATGGGTTTTTATGTAGGCTAGCTAGGTTGTTCATGTGTATACTCCTTGTGTACTTAGGGGCGCTTTACGCTTTTTTTTAATGAAATCATCTTACTTATAAAAAAAAAATAAAAATTGCTCCAAATATATATATATATATATTTTTTTTGTCATCTTCAACTTTATTGTTTTCTTCAAAGGAATCACCATTGTTATTTATTTCTGTGGTGATCGTGATGAGCTGCGCTTGTGGTGGATATTCTTCCATTGGTACAGTAGTTGGAACCAATGGTTGTGGTTGCATATATTGTTTCTCTGATGGCAATTCCACTTTTTCACCGTAACTAACATTCTCTTCATATACGGGTTTTTTATTCAAAGATTCATAAATATAGTTACAAACAAGTCGAACACAACTTACATCATTGTCAAGGAACCTGTCTACAAAAGGTTTTCCCATCAATCTAATGATAGCGTCTTTTATGTTGTGGAACACTTGTTGCGTCCCTTGCTTTAACTCCAGGAAATCCGCCCTCAAGATACAGTGAGACTGAATGGGTTTGCTCACCACTCGCATGAGGTCGTCCAAGAGTTCACGTATCACTTGCAATTGCTCTTGATATAGTGCTTGTTGTGATCCTTCCTTTGATTGTTTGATGTATTGCTGGTAGTCGGCTCCTAAAACAACCTCTCTAAAAAAAAAGACGTCGTTATAGAAGTTGTTATTGTAGTATAAGTTGGCCATCGAATCCGGATAACGCCGGCTCGGATACCCCCATGAATTCGGCTCTCAAAAGAGTCCCTCCCCTACAAGCGGCGTTGTTGGAGAAGGTCGTCACCGTTGTGCTGATTGGTCATGACCAGGATAATGCCTGCTCTGATACTAGCTGACGTAGCGGATCAAATAGCAGCGTCTATGATTCTGCAAGGAGAAGCGTCTTCGTCTTTTACCCAAAAAGATAAAACAAGCCCGCATGTTAAAAGAAAGATAAAACTCCGCAGAGTATTCGAGAGAGAATTCTTTGATTTGATAATAATTCAATTGATTGACTTTTACATAATAAGCAAGCCTATTTATAGAAGAGAAATACTTGTAGAGAAAGTAAACCTAATCCTAGTAGTAATAGTAAACCTATTCCTAGTAGCAATAGTAAACCTAATTCTAGTAAGGAAAAAAAATAAATAAAGCAAATCTAGTCCTAGTAAGTAAAGAAAATAAAGTCTTAATTGTAAATAAGAAAATAAAATAAAATCCTAGCTTGACGATCAAGTATTTCCTTTTGTACTTTCATTGTCTAAGAACATATAAATTTCTACTTAAACGGCGCTGCTCCAATATTATTTTTTACATTTTTTCTATTTTTCGTTTTCACCGAAAATATTAGTAAATTCCGTCCTACATCATTTTATAAGAAAATAAATATAAGCATTTCAAAAGTCAAAAAATGAAGATTGAAATTTTATTGGGTGTAATTTTGTAATCTACATAGCAGAGAATTCTATGCAATTTAATGAAGCCTAATATGCAAAATCATAAAGTATCACCTTCGTAGTTTTAGTGCACAATTATTAGAGTTATGAAGGGCATTATAGAGGAAATTTGACTCAGCTTTGGGAAATTCATAAAGAAATTGCATAGATGATTAGAAAGTGTAATTGGGAAAATTTTCAAATTTCCTTCTCAAATGCTGAAAACCCTTCTCAAATATCAATTATCCAAACGGATTTTCAGAAGTGGTCTCCACCACTAACTCACTTTTCAAAAAATTAAACATTTTTCACAACACACTTATCAAAAGATTTATATATATATATATATATTCCAGGTCTGGATACTGTCTAAGTAGATTTTTTCAGGTGTGGTGGCAACTGCCATACCCGTGATAGTGGCAGGCACCTTGGTGGCACTGGCTACCATAATCGGTTGGCAGCCTCGCGTTGGCCACTACCATGGTTTCTAAAAAGAAAAAAAATTGTGGAAACACTCTTCAAAAGTTTACGAAATGAATTTTCTTTTACCAAACTAAACTGGATCACATGTCTCATAGCCTTGTGAGTAGTTTGTGGGGATGCCAACATGTGGATTGGTGTTGTGTAGCCTCTAGAGGGGCTTCAGCTGGGATTTTGCTTATGTAGGACAATAGGGTGGTGGAGAAAGTGGAGTTTGTGGGGGAGTATATTGTTGCATGTTCTTTTAGGAATGTTGAAGATCAATTCACTTGCACTTTTGCCGGTGTTTATTGTCCTAACTATGAATGTGATAGAAGTTTCTTATGGGATGAATTGGCTAGGCTGCTCAATTGGTGGAACTTCCAATGGTGCATTAGGAGAGGTTTCAACGTCTCTCATTTTCCTAGCGAGAGATTGGGTGAAGCTTGTTTGTGTTCAACTATGGGGGAGTCCTTAGATTCCATTTTTGATTAGGGTCTTATGGACATCCCTCTTGTAGGTAGGGCTTTTCTGCGGTTGAACAACTTGGATCCCTTCGCTTGGTCCAGAATAGACAAATTTCTAGTCTCTTTTGATTGGGAAGCTCCATTTCCTTAAGTATCTCAAGAAGAGCTTACAAAGGCTATGCACAAATCATTACCCTATTCTTTTTGATTTTGGAGACTTCCATGGAGGTAAAAACTATTTTTAAGTTTGAGAATATGTGGTTGAAATTAGAGGGTTTTGTTTTGTTTTTTTTTTTTTATAAGTAATAACCTGGTTTTATTAAAAACATCAGGCGCCCCTTAGTACACCGCAGTATACAAGAGAAAACGCAATGCTTGAAAACGAAAAAAAAAAGCCCAAAAAAAGAAAGAAAGAAACCCACCAAACAAACCCACAAGAACCTAAGCCTACAAGCACAAAGAACCCCAATCCAACCCACAAGGAACACACAAGAAACCCACCCAAAAACCCACAGGAACCTACACCCTAAAACACAACACTCGCAGCCCACAAGCAACCCACAAACTACAGAACCTGAACCTTTCCTCTCCTACTCCTAGAATGCACACTCGCAACGTCGTAATTTATGGAGCTCTTCAGATTCTGCAGTTCTCTCCTTCCTTTGATCTTATACCGCTTCCCCATACTACCCCGATGAAAATCTTCCTCAATGGCATCCAACAAAGCCAGGGCCGAATCTTCATCCTCAACACCATCCGACTCCCACTCCAAGTGTAAGTCGGGAGGAAAAACGCCCAAGGGGTGAGGAGAATCACCTTCCTCTCCCTGATCCCACAAAACAATCTCCCCAGATGGGCTAAACCCTACCGGCCACTCCTGAGATTGGATCAAACCATTCGTATTGGGAGTCTCACCCTTGTCAATGGTCAACGATTTGCAGCCGTTCAAGGGGGAGGGAACTCTCGGGAGAAAGAACCCGCGCCGTAGACCCACTCCCTCACTTGGCATCAGTAGGTTTTTAACCACAGACCCGACCAAAGCCTGAGAAGATGTACCCAAACACTGCTTCATCGGCGACCTCAAAGCTGTCATTGCCTCATCAATCAAGGAAATATCCAACTTACTAGCTTTGGCCTTCGATTTCCGTTGATACCTCATGACCGATTGGGTTTCGGACGAGTAAATGGGAGCCCCACTATTTGCCATCACCGGAAGAGACAAGCGAATCCTTTCTCCCAACGCAGCCGCCCCCAAAGAGGGACCCACAAATCCTTTAGAGTTCGAACCCAACCCCCCTAGCAAACACGGGGTTGAGTCACAAACTGACACATCCGACCGCAGGTTGGGCTTCGCCGCCCACTCTGAGGCGAACAGATCTTCAACCACCACCGTGCACATGCTAGGACTTGCACTGGAGAACTCGCCAGTATCCAACAGCCCTCCACCCATGCCAGTCGTCGTCTTCACCTCCGACCTAGACCCATCTTGTTGGGCCAAAGCAGGATGAGCAAAGAAAACCGGATTCTCCACCGGAGAAGAACCCCCCATCAACGACAAGCTTGACTTGAACACCGGAAGAGTAGAAGACGACCTGTCCAAGGCTTCCGGCGCCGAAGAACCCAATCCCGACATTTCAGAGTCCAACCCCGCTTCATTGAGTCCACAAACCTTATCCGGGAAAGACCTCTTAGCCTTCTTGGGGTTGGGCTTAAGGCCCAACTTCCTAGAACCATCCCTACAACGTGGCCTTCTAAGCACAGCAGATGAGAACCTGCACCGGCCCAATTTTAGCCCAACAGAAGAAATCCTGTTCCAGCCCACGTTAGACCCACTCACCCAATCCAGCCATACACCAACCTGCTCAAGGATCTTTCTGCAGAATGAGACATCGCAGTCCCTTGTTTTGCACTCTCTGCCTTTTCGAACATTGGAGCCATTTACACAAAGGTCTTTACCCACCGGATCAAAATGGTTTCTCTCCCAGGCGGAACAGTCCACCGCCCGCCGGACTATCGCGCAAGACCGCTCCTTTATCGGGAATTGCTCCTCCTCGCACCAGGCCACCTCCTCCTGCGAGACCAGAATCCGGCCACCAAGAGCATGGATGGTTGGCGGCGAGCGAACCGCCTCCGCGAAAGACAATGGACCCGCTGCATTTCCCATACAATCCCCCACCTTCTTCCCCCTTACCTTCTCCTCCGGCGAAGAAACACCGAACCTGCACCCTACCGAAGAACCAAGAAATTCTATTGCCTTATGATGCAACTCACTAATAAACTTGAGCCAACGCCAACCACTCCGCCCCTCAGGAATACAAAGGAACCCTCTCTAAACGCCCACCCCATAGACCGCTACCTCCACAAACCGGCCATTAGTGTTACCTCCAATACGAACTATGGTCACCTTCGCCCCCTCCCTGAAAGATTTGACAAAATCAGATAGACCATGACCACCCATCAACACCTCCATAGTCGAAACCAGCCATTCGATGCACTAGTTACTGAGGAGTACCGCACCGGAATAAAATTTCCGCTTTTCTTCCACCCTTAGCACTGACGCCCCTTCAATAACCGAGAAAGCAAACGCTTTTGCCTCCACCAGAAATCGTCTATCCATCCCTCAACTTCTCACCATGTCCAAGCTCCCGGAGAGAGAACGAATGGTTTTTACATAGATAAGGTGAAACAATGGTGGATATCGTATCACTTTTAGGGTTCTCCGAGTTCTATTTTGGCTAGTAAACTAAAGGCATTGAAAGCTGATTTAAAAGCTTGGAATGGGGTGTTTGGCAATATAGAGAGAAAAAAAGTTTTTTTTGGATGAATTACGAGATCTTGATCTTCTGGAAGAAGAGAGAATTTTATGTGATGAGGAGAATTTGAGGAAGGCTAAAGTTATCAGCAATTTGGATTGGCCCACCCTTATAGAGGAGGTGAGTTGGAGGCAGAAGGTGACAAGTGCACATAACTTTTTATTGAATGGCCAACTCGAATAGAAGAAATAACTCCATTGAGTCTTTGATAGTTAATGGTACAGTTTCTACAATCATGCTGAGATTAGAGAACATATTGTACAGTTTAGTAGTTTGTATATTGAACATCTCGGTTGGCGGCCTAAGTTGGATGGCTTTTCTTTTGACTCCGTTGGTGAGGTTGAGGCCAATTACTTGGAGAGTTCATTGAGGAAGGTGAGGATCTTGAGGTGGTAAAAGCCTTGAACAGTGATAAGGCCCTAGGCACTCATGGCTTTTCCATGGCTTTCTTCCAAGCTTGCTAGGATATTCTTAAAGATGACATAATAAAGGTCTTCCATGATTTCCATGCTAGAGGCAAGTTTGAAAGAAGTCTTAATGCCACCTTTATTGCTCTTATTTTGAAAAAAAAAATAAGGCTCTATTGATACTAAGGACTTTCACCCTATCAACCTTGTGGGTGAGGTTTACGAAATTGTAGCCAAATTTCTTGCCAACAGGTTTAAAATGATTATGGAGAAGACCATTTCCAACTCTCATAATGCATTCATCGGGAAAGGCAAATTCTAGATTTTGTTCTCATTACTAATAAATGCCTTGATAGCAAGATTAAATATGGGGAGCCAGGAGTGCTTTGTAACTGGATATTGAAAAGGCTTATGATCATGTGAATTAGAGTTTTTTGTTGTATTTGCCGAGGAGGTGTGTTTTAGGGAGAATGGTGTAATTGGATAGCTCGTATTTTTTTTTCGGTGTGTTTCTCTGTTATGTTGAACGACACTTCGATGAGATTCTTTAGTAGTTCTCATGGCTTGAAAGACCCTTTGGGTATGTTTGTGAATGTGTTTGGTTTGAAAAAGTGTTCTAATGTGACATAAAATTGAAAACAGTGTTAAGTACTTTGTGTTTTAGGTTGGTTGTTAATATTTTTGTTTTGAGAATAGGAAACAAAAAATCGAAGAATAGAATTTTAACAAACGAAGCCTTTGTCTCCTTCGCTGTGTGTCATTGTTATGGAGGCTTTAAACAAAATGATCTCTGCTACAATTAATATGGGTTTCTTTTCAGGATTCTTTGTGGGGTCTAGGAATGTTGGTGGGCTTAACATCTCCCATCTCTTGTTCGTAGATGACACTTTTGAACTTTTGCGGGGCAAACCCTCATCACCTCCGTTATTTGTATTGCTTGTTCTTTTGTTTTGAAGTCATCTTTGGATTGAAGATCAATCTGGCTGAATTAGAGTTGGTCCCTATTGGCAATGTGAGTAATGTAGAAGATTTGGCATGCGTTCTGGGTTTTAGGGTTTCTTCCTTGCGTATAAAGTATCTCACTCTTCTGATGGGAGCTCGTTTTAAAGCTAGGTCTATTTGGGATGACATTATTGAGAAGATAGAGTGCTCTTAGTTGGTTGGAAAAGGTTGTATTTGTTTAAGGGTGGTAGGATTACTTTGATTAAGAGCACCTTTTCTAATTTTCCTTATCTCTTTTTCCCATTCTGGTTGGTGTTGCCAATTGCATTGAGAAGTTACAAAGGGATTTCTTGTGGGGTGGTATTGGTAAAGAGTTCAAATATCACTTGGTAAGTTGGTCCAAGGTTTGTTCTCTGATTTCGAAAAGGGTTGGGAGGTGAGAAAGTTAATTCTGTTTAACCGAGTTCTTTTGGGAAAGTGATTATGGTGTCATGTTTTTGAGAGAGTGGCTTTGTGGAGCGTGGTAGTGGACTGTAAATTTGGTAGCTTGAGGGGTGGGTGGAGTTCTTGTTAGGTTAATGGGTCCTATGGGGTTGGGCTTTGAAAGTTTATCAGAAAGGGTTGGAGGGAGTTCTCTAGATACACTAGATTCAAGGGGGATGGCTTTGAAATTAGATTTTGGCATGACATGTAGTGTGGAGAGCAAGCCCAAGGTAGATTTTTCGAAGTTGTTAACTATAGCTCGCTTCGAAGATGTGGAAGATCATTTATAGCTTGCTAGTGACTCAACAATGGAACGTCAGTTTTCTCAGAGTGACACAGGACTAATTGGTGGATGTCTTCACCACGTTCTTTGATCTCTTGTACTCCATCAGACTAAGACGGGGCGAAGAAGACAAGTTGTGTTGGGCCCCTTCCAAGAGAGGTTTGTGTTAGGGAGAGAAACATATAGGGAGTCCCACTAGAGTAAGTTAATATACATATTAGTACGTCACTTCTAGCCCAAAATCCTAAGCTAATGGGCTTGGGTCCACTTAGGTATATCAACTACTCTTTTTCTTTATACTTTATCAATGTGAGACACAAACCTCACAGTGCACTCATAACAAATCTGCCCCTCACTTGTGAGTCTTTTCCACATTGACTCAACTCCTCCTCGTGTGAGTCATTTTTAAATCAAGAGTGTCACACGTACTCCAAGAGCCACCACGCTCTTTATCGGAGTCAAACCAAACGTGTCAAATCAAGATACTCGTATCAGCGGAAGCTAACCATGGCTGTGATACCTATTGTTAGGGGGAGAAACACCTAGAGAGTTCTCCAAGAGACTCCCTAACACTCTTGTATAAAGGACTCACACGCCAGAGGAAGTTGGGTCAATGTGAAAAAGACTCACAAATGAGGAGGAGATTTGTTATGAGTGCATTTGTGAGGTTTGCGTCCTACATTGGTAAAGTATGAAGGAAAAGAGTAGTTAATAAGCTTAGGCTTTTGAGGGTAGTGGATCTCCTCGCATGTTTGAGAGGGCAACGATGTTCTTCTCAAATGAGCAGTGTGGAAGGTAATCCCGTCTTGCTTGATGTGGTGT
Source organism: Alnus glutinosa (assembly GCF_958979055.1). NCBI lineage: Eukaryota > Viridiplantae > Streptophyta > Magnoliopsida > Fagales > Betulaceae > Alnus > Alnus glutinosa. Next base: position 19,778,397 of record NC_084892.1, read on the forward strand.
ATCTGGAGAAAAATAAATGATCGTAGCATTGAGGAATGCGAGAGATTGGTGGTAGATCTAAAGGCCTTCTTCTTCAAACCCTTTACCAGTGGACAACCGCGTGTAATTGTCTTCGCATTATTAGATATCATGATTTTCTGGATTTTTTTTCTTTATCTGATTAGATGTTTTTCTTGTATACTTCCTGTATATTTGGGTTGCGCCTTTTTGTTTTTAATTAAAATTTTGATAACTAATCAAAAACAAATGTGGCCCGAACAAATCAATTCTCAATTTTTACATTTTTCTAAACTCTTTTCAGAACCCAAATCACTATTCAAAACCTTACCAAACCAACCCTTACATTTTGGAAATGGTTTCTTTCATGATGAAAAGTATTTGGTAAAATGTGTTTCTGTTATCATTTATTAAGCAAATCTTTTATGCAGGATATAAACGAAGAGTCCAAGGGTGTAACTAAGGTTCCTGCCATGAAAGGTAGTCTCTACTTAGCATTTCTGTTGATATTTCATCCAAAGTTTTCATGTTCCATATGTAGCTATGCTCTTTTTTATTTTTCTTCTTTTAAAAGGAAAAGCCAAACGTTAATTTGGCATTTATGAGGGTAAGAACCAGGTACGATCTGTTGGATAAGGATCCTCTCCATTTTCCATTTCATGGTAAATATTTTATTTTGTTTCATCTATCAGTGTATATGGTGTCACTTATTTTAAAATTTTTAAACGACATGGAAATATATTCACCATGTGACAACATATATACTATTAGATCTGTAAAATAAAATCTTGACTATGAAATGGGTCCTCTCCATTTCACTTGAAATGGAAAGGATTATATTCCCTCCCGATCGGTTTTATTTGTATATTCTCATTGGTGTGAAATAAATATGACAATAATGCTTTAGAAGAAAGGATCAAATTTTACATGCGAAAAGCTGCACAAGTATCAGATAGCAGAGTATGAAGCCCATTATATTAGCTACAATGTTCATGGCATGTCTCAGGTTTTGAATGTTGGTGTTGTTATTGCATGTTACCATTCCTTGAGTATGGATTATGTTGCCAATGGTCCCTGCCCCTTTAACCAAATGGTAGGTGGACAACAAAATCTCATGTTGTGTGTGATTTGTGCATTTACCTGCCAAAAAAAGGCAAGAAAGAGGAAGAAAGAAAATGGATACATTCTTGCGTACTTCTGTGTCGTATTGTTTAAGCAGAAATGTTGATGGACATTGAACTTAGCATCCAGATATAATCTTTTAAGTCTTAAAAAAAATCTAATAATAAGTTTGCTTTTGGATGAATTTAAGACCATCATAATAGAATTTAAGACAATTTCGAGGAGTTGTACAGTTGTGTTACTGTCCTATGACTTGGAGGAAAAACTAAGAAGTACAAAAAGATTTTCTTTTAGGTTGTGGGATATATTAAAACATGCTTTTATACAAAATTAGAAATGAAGTTTTGCAGCAAAAAGCACGCTGTTGGAAAAGGAATTAAAACATGATTTTATATATCATTCTTTCTTCATAAGAGAAAGGTAGTAAAAATCTTGTACTTAGGCCGGCACATCAAAATTGAAAAGGTAATACTTGTTTTAACATATTTTGATAGGATCATTTAGACTATCTGTTTTGGCATGAAACATTTTCACACTTTCTGGTATTTGGTGTGACTAGAAAAAAAGTTGGTCAACGAAAAAATTATATGGATAAAAGAAAAACTATGGCTTTGCAGGTGGAAAATGACTTCCACTTTGCACCGCTTCCAGATATTATAGCTTCCACTTTCGTTCTCCACATCCTCCCAGATCGACTTGGTTGCCCTCTCGGCTTCTGTCCTTGCTTATATGGAGGATATGTCTTTAATTTCAACATTCATTTCCTCCTTGGGCCCGGGAACATTGGGGCTTAAAGATGTGGGTGATGAGGTCTCCTTCCAGTCAACCTTGGTCTGGGGGACAATGACAATTTGAAAGAGTCCGAGAGGAAGGAGCATTGAGGGAAAGGACAACCCTCCATTTGGTCCATAACTCAGAAAGAATTGAAGGCATTGGATCGACGGCTGAAAATGGATTAGAATCAGTGACATTCTTTTATTGATTTTGATTGGAATCATTGCAGTGCAGAGGATGGTTTGGATGGGTTGTGTTTGATGGTTTCTGGTTCTGGGTTTGTCTAGGTGCAGTGGTGGATGAAATTGTTATGCTTTTCTGGAGTTGTTGGCTGCGGGAATAGATTTCCACTTTTGGGTTATTTTGGGTGTGATGGTGGTGAATTATTCTCAGTATTAGTCAAACAGCCAAAAACATTTTGGCATCATTTTAGGGTTTCAGCCAAACTGTAGAAAATTAGTAATTTTCATAAAAAAATTTCTACTGACAAAAGATATTTTACACTGAAACAAATGTAGCCTTATTGATCCATCTCATTCGGATAGATGTACAAAACCATAAAGATGAGAACCTTTTTACACTTTGCATAACTTAGTTGCAGCAAATGGAAAGCATATTTGGTTCTATTTGAACAGTAAAGAACATTGCATGCGTAGGTCAAAGAGTAGTGGAAAGAAGCATTAACTATCACTCACATGTTTACCACGTTATCTTTTATAGAGGAACTTCTTGATCTATTCTATGTAAGGGATATAATCTAGGGGTATTCTTTTTGATCAGTGTTTTAAAATTTTTTTTTGATAAGTATAATCTAGGGGTATTATAGGAAGATATAATATAGGGGTAAATAGGTAAATTAGCTAGGAAGAATTAGTTAGGATATGCTTCTAGAAGATGCTTTAGTTAGTTATTTAGAGTCTATAAAAGGGAACCAAATATGAAAAGAAAGGCATGAAATGAATATTACAGAAATTGATTCCCTTAGGAGAATTGATGTTCTCAAATCAACTTGGAGACTTGGGTATCTCGAATAGCCCATTATCTTGTTCTTATTTCCTCATCATCAATCCATAAATCATCATTCCAATTTTCTTTCCATACGAAAATACCAAAATATACACCAATCCAAGAAAGGTACATAACAATTGGTATCAAAGCCAGTCCTTCCTCTCCCATGGCTTCCACTTTCTCTGTTTCCTCACAAATTTTTTTTTTTTCCTAGCTTCTGATTCCGAAATTTAAATTTTCCTCTCATTTTTCATTGCACAACACAATCAATACCATGGCCATTTTGTGGCAATAGCAAGCACCATTGCTTCAACAGGCGTTGGAGATGTTGGGCCAATTGCAAGAATCTATGCAGGTAATGGTGGAGAACACACGCCAAATTGGGTTTAACTTGGACAATCTTCATGAGATTGTGCACGAACTCGAGGAAAAAGGTGAAGCAACCAACGAGCAAATGAAAAATCAGAACCGGATTCGACTATTTTTGATACAGAGAAGCCGCTACCTCAACCATTTGGGCGCACCATCGAGCAACTGACGATCATCTTGCTCGATCTCCATGCGACTGGCGTCCTCGACGCCGGGAGTTCTGATCCAGCCACGCAGCTTGCGCCTGTGGACGAGCTGTCTGTGACGGTGGTGCCGGCGCTGACTCCAACACAGCCGATTGGCGTCCTCCACGATGCGATAGCTGCCTCCCATACAGCCAGGCGTCTAGGTCTGTACACGCCGAGAAGGTCACTGCCCACATCACCTCTGCCGTTGGTGACCACCCCGATGGCTACGTTTCAAATCCGACGCTCCTTGGAGTTTTGGAACTCGACTGTCGTCTTCAAGCAACGTTGGCGATGGAAGCCGGTGAACGACAATGACAATGCAGTGGCTGACGACTCGGCTGGCGTAGTCGATGGAATCCATCGCACGACCAGGATGATTTTTCCTGGTGGAAGCTACTGCTCCGTCTCCATGAACGCAGGGAATACGGTGGTCTCCATTTCGCATCCATGGTCGCTGATGCGGTTTGCCATTCCGGCCAGCACTTCCTTCGTACAGCGGCGAGCAAGAGGACAAGGGCTGCGGCCATGGCGGCAGATCCGTTTGGCGTCATTTCCGCGAGATTCTGGAAGGTTCCAGATCAACCGTTTGACGCGTGGGACTTGGGCGGTTTTGGAGCTCCACGTGGCAGGAGCTGGAGCAAATGAAGTCTTGGATAGTTTTGCCCTTTGGGAGGCAGTCCTTTCTAGATGCACATCTGTTACAAGGGAGTGGGCTTTCCAATTGGTTGGGCTTAGGGGTGTAAATGAGCCGAGCTCGAGCGAGCTAGTGCTGAGCTCGAGCGAGCCAGTGCCGAGCTCGAGCTCATTCATTACGAGCTCGAGCTCATTCATTACGAGCTCGAGCTCATTCATCACGAGCTCGAGCCGATCTCGAGCTCATTCATCACGAGCTCGAGCCGAGTTCGAGCGGTAACAATTAAGTTCAAGTCGAGTCAAGCCGAGTTTATACGAGTTTAACATTTGTTCTTTTATTACCATTAATTCTACTTTCTATTAAAGTTAGAATTAATTAATAAGAAACATTAACTTCTCATAGTTAATTAACCAACATTTTATTAAGGTGTATTAATTAACCATTAACCAACAATTAATAAAGGAGGATTAATTAACCACATTAAGATCGAGTCTAATAAGTTGTCTTATGTGTCAGGTCATGTGGGACATTGAATTCTTACAAGAAGTACTTGCTATTAAAACATGTGATTCTCACATGTTAAGGGACACATGTTAATCTTATATGTGAGTTGTATTAAATTTCCTACCTACTGGTTTGTAGGAAATTTATGTCATTTAATTATAAATAAAAAAAAATATGTAATAATGGTCAATATAAATATTAAGTTAAAACATTAATAATTATAATTATTATATTTTCATATGGTTCTATATATCTAATGATAATAATACCTCCTTTTTTTAAAGTCTAATGATAATTCTTTAAATCATATGATTCATATCTAATGGTTATGTAGCACAAATGCACAATGTTAAATCATATGATCTAAATTCTAATGATAACACCTAAATTATTATCATAATTAACACATTAGTAATTCCAATTGAACCAATCGACCAATCCTAATAACTTAATTTGGGATTATATGAATTACATTGTCATTATATATGAATAATATGATTAAGTTTAAAAAGTGTTATTATAATTCGTATAATTAATATGAATTCATACTTATGTATATAATCTATATACCTAATCATTGTATCTAAGACTCTCAAGTATTATTAATAATTATTATATACTTAAAATCTTACATCATACTTAATCAGTGTATCTAAGTATCGAAATACTTAATCATTTTATTTGTATGCTCATATGATCTTAGATTTTGAATCACGTGATGACGGTGATGTAATGATTTATAAGTATCTAATAATGATCTTTTACTTATGTAGAATTTTTAAATTTATTCTCTGTTCATCCCTGTTAGGGGTTCTCTTGTTTACTTCCCGTGTATAAGGGTTGCGTCCCTCTGCGCTTTTTATATAATTGCAATTACTTATCAAAAAAAAAAAATAATACTTATAAGTTATAACATTGAATATAGTAAATCAATAATTACATGTTATATGCCACAATGTTATATTATTATATGATCATATAGTCATATTATATTACATAAATAATATAATATGAATCATATGATTAAGTATTTGAATTGTCATTATATCATATGATTATATGATTAACAATTACGTATTAATATTATTCACTTTTACTATTTAATATACATATTGATACAACCAAATAATTATAACCAATTAATATTTATTGACAATTTTTATTTGTTACTTAATTCATGCTTATATATAGTATATTGTACAAATAAGTTATATATTAACAAATTAAAACTTATTTTTAACATATATATATATATATATATATATATATATATATATACGAGTCGAGCCTTGATAAATGAGTCGATCCTTATACGAGCGGGTTCACGAGCTTTAGTCGAGTCGAGTTTATACGAGTTTGCATTGTTTAATAATCGAGTTTGATTTTCGTGTTCACGAATAGCTCATTTAATAATCGATTCGAGCACGAGTCGAGTTTTATTCGAGCCGATCTTGAGTAAGCTCACGAGTAGCTCAGCTCGTTTACACCCCTAGTTGGGCTTATGTTTTGGGTGATGTGTGGACCAGCTGTGGGCCACTTGAGTACAAGGCAGCTGAGGGAGATTGGGCTTTGCAATTTCATGGGCTAGTGCAAGGGATGCTGTGTGGGCCAGCAATAATGGAATTTTTAATTCCCTTAGATAGCTTAATTGTTTGGTTTATTTTTTCTCTTGTATTTTTTTAAAACTCGCACCTCGTGGGCGAGGTGCTTAAAAGGAGTGGAGAATGTAAGGGATATAATCTAGGGGTATTCTAGGAAGATATAATATAGGGGTAAATAGGTAAATTAGCTAGGAAGAATTAGTTAGGATATGCTTCTAGAAGATGCTTTAGTTAGTTATTTAGAGTCTATAAAAGGGAACCAAATATGAAAAGAAAGGCATGAAATGAATATTACAGAAATTAATTCTCTTAGGAGAATTGATGTTCTCAAATCAGCTTGGAGACTTGGGTATCTCGAATAGCCCATTATCTTGTTCTTATTTCCTCATCATCAATCCATAAATCATCATTCCAATCTCCTTTCCATACGAAAATACCAAAATATACACCAATCCAAGAAAGTTACATAACATTCTACAGTTTAAATTGTTACAAAAATCGTTATATATTGAAAAATGGGATGGGATGACATCCTTCATAGTCTGTGTGTGCGTTTGTTAGAGATTCATATGGTGAATTTATGTGGTAAAGTGATTCTTAGTTTTTGAGGAAATATGGAATTATCGCTTTAATATTTTCTTACACTATTACCTCACTAATTATGTTGGATCCTGCTGTCATCTGCAGCAATCAAGCAGCGAATGGAGAAAGATATTGATGAAGTTGGAAAAGTTTCTCGTTACATTAAATCAAAAGTTGAAGAACTTGACAAAGAGGTTAGACCTTTTTTGCTTTTCAGTGCTTTGTACTACCTGGGTTGCTCATGTTGCAGCCGTCATGCCTCCTCTTTTCTTTGTGCTCCAGAATTTAGGGAATAGGCAGAAGCCTGGGTGTGGAAAAGGAACAGCTGTGGACCGCACGAGAATGGCAACAACCGTGTAAGCTATACTCAAACTTGGCCCCCTTTTTTTGTTGCTTGAGATATGCTATGATTAGACTTAACAAAAAGAAAAGAATGAGCTGTGCTATCATGAGATCATCAATAATTTGCTCCCTGATAAATCACTACTTATTCAAAAAACTTAAGCTTATAGGAAATTGTTGATTTAATTATTTAATTAATATTTTAACATTTCTCTTAACATGTGGGCTCAAACTCTTTCTTAAAGTGAGGCCTAACACGTGAAATATTTAATTTAAATGGGATTTGAATGACAGGGATAAGGTTCGAAGTCAGGATCTTTGCTCTGATACTTTGTTAAATCGCTACTTACCCAAAAGCTTAAGCATAAATATAGGACATTGTCGATTTAATTATTTAATTAATATTCTAATATTTTCAAAACATGCTCGGTAGAGACTTTGTAATACCTCATTGGCGTTATGTTTGTTAGTCTTCTATTATGCATGGTACAATTATTGCAACTATTTAACACCTGCAGTTGGTTGAAACCATCTAATTGGTAGGTTATTCTGGGGAATCTCTAAAGTCTCCGCAAATAAAATATTTCAAACTTTCTATTCTTTTCGAAAGGCAATATAGGTTTTGCTTGTTCTGTTATGAAAGGTTTCTTCCTTTGTTAAATCTTGTACATGAACTTGGATGATCTTACTAAGCTTCTTAGTCTTTGGATGGGTCCTGAAATTCATGAGCAATTTTGGCTCTCTTATACTTTCTACAGTTTCATCAGAAATAACAAGGTTTTTGTGTTTTGTCATGATCAATAAAAGAGAAAGTAACAAAAAAATTGTTAGTTTGATCTTTAAATTCGGTGCATATATGTTTTGCTTCCTGCAGGTAGGATGCAAGGGAAATAGGAGAGAATAAGTGTTCTATATTTTGTCGTCATATTTCTAGTTGAAAGCAAGCAATGAAAAAGAGCGTTCAAAATGTGAATCACTAAATTTAATCCAATATGTCAATAACTAATTTTAATCGGATGCGGCCAATCTACAGATCATATGACTAATATAATGGGCAATTGGTAGGGAAGTCAATGGAAAAGTCATTTGTTGTCATTAAGTTGAAATTCTTTGTGAAATTCTTTTTATTCACCAGCTTTGAAATATTTTCATGGCTCAACACATTTTATTGATCAAGTCAACATTATTTTTTTATGGCAGTTCCTTGAAAAAGAAGTTGAAGGACAAGATGGCTGAATTTCAGGTTGGTGGTCAGACACATGGTTCGTTGGATGATATTTTCCCTCTTCCATTTGCTCTTATGTCATCTCAAATTCACATTTAAAAATGTTTGCAGACTCTACGGGAAACAATGCATAAAGAATATCGAGAGGTCGTTGAGAGGCGTGTCTTTACAGGTTTGAACTTTCACCCATTGCTGATCAATAAGTCATATATCTGCAGTTTGATTTGCTAGATTTTTCACGAGAAGGAGTTAACCTCTTTGAATCACCTGGTATCGTGATTGTTAGTAACGGGCACAAGAGCTGATGAAGAGGTGAAATTTTTCATTCTTAAAATTCCCAAGTAAATTTCTAACTTTTTGAGATCTTGTTCTGATCATTTAAACGAAATGCAGACAATTGAGAGATTGATCGAGACTGGAGATAGTGAACAAATTTTCCAGAAGGCAATTCAGGAACAAGGGAGAGGCCAGGTTTGTCACTCCTTTCTTTAGGAGCAATCATTTTCTAGAGACAATTTAGGGTACGCTTCCACCCCACCTCTCTGCAAGCTGGACTAGAATCTCAATCTCTTTAGATTCTCTCAATTGTTCTTTTTTAATTTTTTTTAGGGTGGGGGTTTGTCAAGGAGGGTGGGACTAGGCCAGATATCTATTTATGAAGATATTCCGGATCAGTGTTCACTAGGCCAACATTTACACGAAGAGAAAGTGATTCAAATTTGTACACCTCATTTTGTATACCTTGCTTCTGTTTACAGATAATGGCCACTGTAGCAGAAATTCATGAGCGCCATGATGCCGTTAGAGAAGTGGAGAGGAAGCTTCTTGATTTACAGCAGGTACTATAAGTTTCTTGCATTGATACGTATCGAGATATCTATTTATGATATACTGCAGCTATGCAACCTAGGCTTCTGGAATTTCTAGATAGCTTCTCCCTAATTTCAATGCTCATACAGTTAAATGGGAAAAAGTTCGTTACCTAAATAATATTCTACTGTGGTTGTTGCTTTATGGGGTTTTCTACCATCTCTACATAGTCAATTTGATGATGGGTTTGGCTTTTGCTAATGCAAGCCCGAGCATAGTCAAGTAGCTCATGAGCTTAGCATTTTGCCATTTCTGCTGCTGTAGTGTCATCAAGTCCTACGTGATGGCAAAGCAGAGATTCAGCCTTATTTGGATGTCAATCAAGATAGAGTGTTAAAGCCAAAGTGTTAAATAGGCTCTTTGGCAAAGTCCATAGTGTAAATAGAATTACACCAATCAAGATAGATTCTTTTTTCTTCTTCTAGCTGGTGTATCTCTTGTATATTTCGTGTGTACTTAAGTAGTGCCTTTTGTGCTTTTTATAAATTGCGATTACTTTTCCCAAAAAAAAAAAATTTTACACAGCCATTAAAGAGTCTCTGAGTTGTTAAAGGGCACACATGTTAGTTCCATTGTCCCAATGATAGGCACATCAATTAATTTGCGAAGAGCCAGACAGGGCCACAAGAAAGAGAGGGGGGAAAAGATTAGGACATGATAATCAAAACCATAAATGACTCTTCTCAAACCAATGTTGCATGTAAAAGCTCAAGAAAAGTGCTAGGTTGCTAAAATGGAAAATTACATTAATGACAGCAACTTGGCCTTTCTTCTATGGCTGGGTCATGTTTGATTTAGGAAGAGATGTTTAATGGTTTCTATATATACTTCTTATACTATTTCTAAGGGTTTGGTGCCATTCCCAAAAAATGTTAGGAGTCTCTTTAGCTTTTGCTTATATATGGAATGTTGGCAGGTTTTCATTAGTGGATAATGTGGTGAACTTCGTTTTGAGTGGACATCTTTGACACAGCGCCGACAGCGGATATAATTGCGCTAGTTGTGATTGAAAATATACCTTTTTCTTTTCCACATTTGAGTTACACAAACACGTCCATATTTTGAGTTAGATGGGGCTTATTGCTTTACATTCATATTGACATATAGAGTTAAATTTGCTGTGACATAGACACACAGGAGTGAATTGAATGGAAAAATAGAGTTTGCATGTGTGCGTGTTAGAGAGAGAGAGTGAGCAAGAAGAAGAAGAGAGCATATTTTTGGATGAAATTTTTATTAAATTCCATGTCTATTGCAGATATTCATGGATATGGCGGTGTTGGTGGATGCACAGGGGGACATGCTTGACAACATTGAAGTGCAGGTAATTGAACAACTCTCTTGAATGATGATCCTGTCTTGGATTTCTTTCAAGAGTAGACAGTGTGAAGCAATAATTGAATTAAATCAGACCTTGTTTGGAAGATAACCCTGTTAACTGTGCGTTTATTCACTGTTTTTTATTTGTCAGGTCTCAAGTGCAGTAGACCATGTGCAGCAAGGGAATACTGCCCTCCAGAAGGCGAAGAAGCTACAGAAGAACTCTAGGAAATGGATGTGCATTGCAATTATCATCCTCCTTATCATCGTTGCAATCATTGTTGTGGCTGTGATCAAGCCATGGAGTAGCAACAAGGGTGCTTAGCTGCTCATCGGTCCAATAAATTCATATATTTTAGACTCGACCCTGAAATTTCTCTTATTTGTGGTCCACGTTTCAAACCCGGCCTCTTGCTGTCCATCTATTTTATGATTGATTGAGTATTTTTAATTGAAATGTATATCACTATATCATATATATAAACTCATTTTTTTAAAAAAAAATTTTAAATTAAAAGAATATTGATTGAAGAATCACACCGTTTATATTAGTAACACATTCGTCATTTCAAAATCCTTGTAACCTTCTGCCTTGGTCAGACTCGTGCTATTACTGTGTATGATTTAGGGGTTGGCGCGCCCCGGAAGACTTCCTCAGACTCCATTATGGCCCGCAGATTGTCGTCACGAGTGAAACCCCATGGATTAACTGTGGCTTTCTTAACATCCTTCACCAGCAAAACATACATGAAGATAGCCCACATTTTCTCTTACGTCCTTCATTTTCGTTGGACCATCTGTTAATCATTTATTCTTTCATGGTATTGGTAACATTTCATCATTCATAGTGCTACGGGATTAAGCCTGTATAAAAATATTGCACATGCTCATTCAAAAAACATGTTATACATATTCGTTTTCATGGGTATTATGAAACATTGCTCTTCATTTCATCCACATGTCATTGTGTACATTTGCATGTGCATTTTTCTTTGGGTTGTATACTCTTCATCATAATAGGATCATAAAGCATACTCTCTTTTCATGTTAAAATGTAATTTATGCAAATATGACATATCTTGGTGTACAAGTCATCATTATCAAAGCGGTAAATAAATTTTAGTGTTCATGTCACCCTGTTAAAAATATAATCAATTTCATAATTTCATAGAGGGATTGTTTCATTTGTATAAATCATAAAATAAATTTGCAATTGTTTCCAAATAAAGTTTACTTACCTTGTGCACATACTTTCCTTTTCGAACTTCCATCGAACACGTCACAACCTACCATTTTCATCAAGTTTTCTCGTCTGTAACATTTTTTCTATAAAACCCAAACTTCCCATTTATAACCAAACCCTAGTTTCCTTAGATGGAAGTCTACTCGAGAAACCCTAATTTCTTACCTCCTTATATTTTGCTGTTATTTTACGTGAGAAATATTTCCAGACTTTTCTTGCTAGAGCTAAAACCCTAACTCAAGTTCCTCATCCCATCTAACTAGAACTTTCACACCCAAAACTTCCATTTCCATGCATGGACCAAGACTTGTCATATATCATATATATATATATATATAATAGGAGAATCAGTAGGAGGAATGCATAATATTGTGACAAGTGGCGTCCTAAAATGCTGCCAAATATTTATTTTAAGTTAAACGGTGAGTTTAGGTTTGTGTTAAAATGTAATTGTAAACTCAATCCCTATTTGCATGCTAAAATAAAAAACTGAATCCCTATTTTTTCTCTCTAAAAAAAAAATAAAACCCCTATTTTTGTGTTAAACATGGATAACCCACCTCTTTAAAACGTTAACTCACCTCATCATGCGTGCAGTTTAATTCTATAAAACAAAATAACTGTATTTGAAATAAAATACAAAGGAAAAAATGCGACCAGTTTTTTTTTTTTTACCTACTAATAGGGATTTTCTTTCTCTTCGAAAACATCAAATGTCAAACCGTCAAAAGCGGTTTCTACACATTCAGTTATTTTTTCCAATTAAAATATTTGAAGGAAAAGGCTATAAAATTGTCTGAAACTCCATACTAAAATTTACAAACAGTCTCTGAAACTCCATTCCCCTCTCCATGTATTGCTCAGAAAACAAAAGAAAATAGAGGGTACATCAATTTAATCAATCAGAGAAGAGGCACCGAAGATACCTTTGCAAAGACAGTCCAACAACGTACTCTTCATCAACAAGGTTTCAAATTTCGCTACTCCTTTATATAATAATCGGCAATCTTAATTATAACTCTCCATCTTCTACCTAATATTATACGCTTCTACACTTTGTTTTGGTTTTAAGATATTTTTGTCAAAAGCTTTTATTATACGTAGTTGCTAACAGTTGCTTTGCCCTGGGCAACCTCAATGGGATATGACCAACTTCAAAATTTTTCATGTAATGACTGCACTCTAGATCTTCTCTAACATATCCTTTCCCTGAACATTACAACAAACCATTAATTACACTGCAGGTCATTGTGCAAATTAACTACTAGCCATTTTGTGTCAGATATCAATCACTACCAAATGCAAAAACTATTACCAGTTGATCCAAACGTTTCGATTGCGAAAAGTTCAAACGCCATCTTTGTTCAACTTCTGCTATTCCTTTTATATATATATAATAATCCTAACTATAATCATTCATGTTCTACCTAATATTAATACATGCTTAAAGCACTGCAATTAATAAAATCAAACACATTTTATATCCCACAATGTTCTCTGCTTCATCACGATATTGCTAAGAGAGACCGTGAAATTATGTTTAGATTTTTTAAAGTTTATTCCTGAAATTATGCTTAGAATACTCAGATTTTATGTTCAGATTTCTTTGCATTCTTTTTAATGTCTGCTGAGATATGTAGTGATCAAACTGTTGATAATTGCTTCTCATCTCTGTCTCTCGGGTACCTGCTCTGTGTGTGTGTCGGTGAAGAAAATAATAGAAGAGAGAAAGGTGCAGACAAGAAAGAAAAGAGTAGAAGAGGAAAAGAGAAGATAAGTAAGAGAAAGTAACTGAAGGTAAAAGTGAGTGCGTGTTCGTCAGATGGGTGTGTGTGGTGGAAAATACATAGATGTGTGTGTTTGTCATTCATCTGTGTATAATTGTAAATTGTTTAGGTGTTCAAAAATAAAAAGAAAACAAAAACAAAAGATAAAAGAGGAGGAGAATCGGTCAACTAAGGGAAAAATGAAGCAAAAATTAGACAAAAGAAAAAGGATCTCTGTTTCTATGTATTGTCATTTTCAGAATGTTCTTATATATATATGGGTTTTAATTATTTTGAAATGTAATAGGTATAACACCAACAATATTATAGATTCATATTCGGTGTCTATCAATGTTTTAATAAGTGTATTTTTAATTATTATTATTATGATATATATAAGAAGGATTGGGTGTGCTTGATGATGGCTATTATTAAAATATAAAATAAAATAATAAATAAAAAAATTAGTTTATAAAATGGATAATTATTTGTTTGTTGGTCTTTATCCGGTTCTTTTTGTTTTACACTATTTTGTGCATTACAATATTATGTAATTGTTCTCTTGAATTAAATTTAGTAAATGTAAATATTCAATACATGTGATTTCTTTTGCTTAATTTGAAAATAATTTGCAATAATCGTGCAAATTCTTAAATAATTTGAAGTCATGTGTTTATACTTTTATTAGTTTACGTCATTCAATTTTCATATCACAAATTAAGCATAATATGTACGCTGATAATTATATAATTTAGTAATATATATAATGTTTTGTGTATAAAAGGTCTCTTGAATTAACATCTATATATATTTACGTATTTTCATTCTTATTCCTAAATTTTTATTTTGTTTTAAAAATTACATGTAGCATTCTAATTTTTTTTTTTTTTTAAAAAAAAAAAAAACTACTTTGAATATTATTTATTTCTTTCTAATTTTATTCTTATACAGTTTTAAGTAGTAAAAACCCGCGCATGACGCGGGTTACATGCTAGTTACTATTAATTTTCGAAAAAAAAAAAAAAAAAATCAACTAGAATTTCATCCATTTTTCATTGATAACATGACTTGGCTGAATACTTTTATGGCAACCCTAATCACTTGACTCAGTATATTTTCTCTATTGTTTAGGGCACAAAAAAGTTTCCAATAATCACCCTTGGCCGAAAAGATGTTTTCGCACTCATTAAGTATGAAAATTTCACTCTCTTTTTTTTTTTTTTTTTTTTTTTGTTGTGTGTGTTTAAGGCAAAACTTTCACCTATCGTCCCTAACCCAAATCTTTCCATCTTTGGGGTTTGTGGTCCTTTGTTGATTTCATATCTTAGTCCATGTTAGGACAGTTTCTGGTTTGGTGATGTACACTCTTCATTGGTGCTTTCTATGATTGTTGCAAAACAATACGATTAAACAAATGAGCTTGCTAGGCGTATCAGCGAAGTCTCACTCTAATGCCTAAGTCAGATTCTTATAAACAATACGTATGGAGTAGTCAAAGCACAATAATTTATATCAGAAGTATGAGCCTATTTATAAGCAAGAAGTCATGTTTAGCCTAGACTATCCCTACTTGAATTCAAGTAGTACTGTTATCCCAAATCGTGTTGTATTAGAGTTCATCCTGGAGGGAGTCTTGTTCAGCTTGGATTGTTCCCTAGTTGAATTCAGATAGATCTCTTATCCCAAATCGTGTGGGATAAGAGCTTATTCTGAAGAACCCGAGATTGAGACCTCTTTGCACCCTTCTCGGGGATTACATGATAGATTCTTCCCGCAAATCCCTCCTAGAATATCGGGATAAGGAACCCGCATATCCTAGTTCCAGTCACCTCATGATAGTCCCGGGAGACTCCGTGTAATGGATATGATTAGGGAAGGAGAAAAGAGCAATCAAAACAGAGAAAATTGGAGAAAATGAGGATAGTTCACTAGCAGAGGGCACTTTGAGAGGCC
The DNA here is from genome assembly GCF_958979055.1 of Alnus glutinosa. Classification (NCBI taxonomy): domain Eukaryota; kingdom Viridiplantae; phylum Streptophyta; class Magnoliopsida; order Fagales; family Betulaceae; genus Alnus; species Alnus glutinosa. The sequence goes on from NC_084892.1 coordinate 19,793,895, forward strand.
CAATCTCTCTGGAAAATCAACAAGCTTCAGTATTTTCTTTTCTGCCTCTCTAGCCGTCGCTATTCCTCTTAAATAAGCAATTCTGTTAGAAAATATTCTAACAGAATTGGGACAGCACATACGATACCCTACAGCTCACTAGATACCAAAAGCTTCTAGAATGCAAATTACAAGAGCAAATTTAACATGGACGCATGCTATACAGGATATCAAAACGCCCAAGTATAAAGCATAAAACGCAGGAACTTAAAAGAAAACCCAATTGCTGCTATTCTTCTGGAACATTCACTGCAAAAGGTGGGTTGGGCTGCTACTCCTCTGCTGGGCCCATAACAGGTCCTCCCCCTTTAGAGCACCTTGCCCACAAGGTGGGGAAATTGCTGTTGAAGCTTCCATAGAGACTCCCACGAATCTTCTTCTGCTGATGTGCCAGCCCAGTGAATGAGGACTTCAGTAATGGCACGACCCCTCTGTTTGGTTGAATGACGATCCTTTATAAGTTCAGGTTCAGGCAGAATTTCGCCCTTGTCATCAACAGGAGGGAGAGTGGCTAAGGGAGTGATTTTGTGGCCAAGCTTCTTTTTCAATCATGAAACATGGAAAATAGGATGCACCCGAGCAGAAGAAGGGAGGTCGAGTTTATAGGCAACCTGGCCGATGCGTTGGACCACCTGGAAAGGGCCAAAAAATCGTGGTGATAACTTCAAATTCTTCCGAACAGCCATGGTCTTTTGTCGATACGGCTGTAAACGGAGGTACACCCAATCTCCAACTTCAAATTCCCTCTCCGAACGATTCTTATCCGCATAAACCTTCATGCGATTTTGGGCTAGCTGCAAATTCTCCTTAAGTGTGTTGATAACAGCATTGCGATCCTGAAGCTGAGTGTCCACAACCAGGTTAGCTGAGGTACCAGGTACATAGGAGAGCAAAGGAGGAGAGTAGCCATAAATAGCTTGGAAAGGAGTTAGGCCTGTAGAAGAGTGATGGTTAGTGTTATACAACCACTCAGCCATTGGTAACCAGGTGCTCCAAGATTTGGGTTTGGTGCCTGCATAACAGCGGAGGTAAGTTTCAATGCACTTGTTTAGGGATTCGGTCTGGCCATCAGATTGAGGGTGATATGCTGAACTGAATGCAAGAGAAATACCCTGTAGATGAAATAATTCCCGCCAAAAAGTACTTGTAAAAACTGGATCACGGTCTGATACAATGGTATTGGGCATACCATGAAGTTTGAAAATGTTGGCAAGGAAGGTGTGGGCAACTGAGGAGGCTGCATAGGGGTGGGATAAGGGAATGAAATGGGCATATTTGGAGAATCGATCTATGACAGCTAGAATGATTGAAAATCCATGGGAAAGGGGCAAACCTTCAATGAAATCCATAGAAATATCGGACCATATGCGAGTGGGAATTGGGAGGGGTTGTAGAAGCCCTGGAGGATGGATTGTTTCAGGTTTGTTGGCCTGGCAGATTTCACATTCACGAACATAACGCTTGATGTCGCGACGCATACCACTCCAATAGAAGTCTTTTTTCGCCCGATGGACGGTCTTGTGATAGCCGGAGTGGCCAGCACTGGGGTTGGCATGGATAAACTCCAATAATTGTTGCTGAAAGGGTGAACCTTTGACAACCCAGATACGACCTTTCATGAGGATGAGACCCTGCTGCAGCGTGAAACCTTTCGGTGTGGGAAGGCTTTGTTGAAGAGAGAGCAATAGGTGATGTGCGGCGGGATCATGGAGTTAAGAGGCCTTTAGGTCAGTAATCCAATCTGGAGTAGGGAAGGAAATCAAAGAAATGGAATAACTGGCCCTGAAATTCAGATCAATATCCAACTGAAAAATAGTGGCTGCAGCAGCTTGAAAATCTTGGGGCTCATTCAACCGGGATAGAGCATCCGCAACCATGTTTTCCTTACCCTTTTTGTACTCAATAACAAAGTTGTAGCCTAACAACTTGGAAATCCACCGCTGCTGGAAAACCGTAGCTGTGCGTTGCTCCAACAGAAACTTGAGCGCTTGCTGGTCGGTTTTGACAGTAAAAGAACTACCCAGCAAATAGGGGCGCCATTTTTGAACGGCAGTCACCAAGGAAAGGAGTTCCTTTTCGTATGTAGAGAGGTTCAAAGCTTGCCCTTTGAGAGCTTGGCTGAGGAAGGCAATTGGATGTCCCTCTTGCATTAACACCACCCCAATCCCTTTACCACATGCATCACATTCGATGGTGAAGGGTAGAGAAAAATCTGGAAGCCGTAAAACAGGTGGAGAAGTAATGGCCTGTTTGAGCTTGAGAAAGGCATTTGTGGCTATAGGAGACCAAAGAAATGAATTCTTTTTTAGGAGAGCTGTTAATGGAGCAGCCAGCAAACCATATCCTTGGATAAATTTACGATAATATCCGGTAAGACCCAAAAATCCGCAGAGAGATTTGATTGTAGTAGGGACCGGCCACTGCAGCATAGCTTGGAGTTTAGAAGGATCAGCCCGAACTCCCTGGCTAGAAATAAGATGTCCAAGATATTCAATCTTAGAGACTCCAAACCTGCATTTAGAAGCCTTCGCAAAAAGACTGTTAGAGTGCAAAACTGTCAAAACAGTGTGTAAATGATGCAAATGAGCATCCACGGAACGACTATACACCAGGATGTCATAAAAAAAAACCAAAACAAATTTGCGAAGGAATGGCCGAAAAATGTCATTCATCAAGCCTTGGAAGGTGGACAGCGCATTTGTCAAACCGAAGGGCATTACGAGAAATTCGTAATGACCTTCATGGGTCCGGAAAGCCGTTTTATGAACATCATTAGGGTGCACGCGAATTTGATGATAGCCTGAGCGGAGGTCCAACTTCGAAAAAATGATGGCGCCATGGAGTTCATCCAAAAGTTCATCGATCACCGGAATGGGAAACTTATCCATGACTGTATCGTGATTAAGAGCACGATAGTCAACACACATGCGCCAACTCCCATCGGCTTTGCGAACCAACAGCACTGGGGAGGAAAATGGACTTTGACTAGGTTGAATGACCCCAGAGGCGAGCAATTCCTGAACAATATGCTCGATTTCAGCCTTCTGAAAATATGGGTAACGATGCGGTCGTATTGATACCGGCTTGTCTTCTTTTAGTAAAATCTTATGATCACGACTTCTTGGTGGAGGAAGCCCCTGAGGTTCGGCAAAAACTTGCTGAAATTGGTGCAACAACTGCTGAATAGAGTCAGGAACAGAAGAAAAATCTAAATCGGGCCCCAGAGATGTAATTTGTAAGAAGAATCCCTTGATAAAAGACAATGAGCATTTAGCAAATTGAGCACCATCCGCTAAAGAGAATTCTGTAGGGCTAAGACCTTGTAAGCAGACCTTGTGACCAGCCAGTGTATATTGTAAGGTAAGTTTGGAAAAATCCCAAAGGACTGGCCCTAATGTGCGCAACCATTCAATACCAAGCACCACATCACACCCGCCCAATGACAGAAGATAAAAATCAGTAGTGATAGCAGTGCCTTGAACATGTAATGTGACTGCGTTGCATTTCCCCGAACTAGAAACCATGTCTCCATTAGAAACACGAACCCTAAGATGCAAGGGTATGATGTCACCCAATGGAAGTTTTGTAAAACCAGAGGGGTAGATGAAGTTATGGGTGCTACCCGAGTCTATTAAAATGACTACACGTTTATGACGAATAAACCCAACCAAACGCATAGTCTTAGGGGCAATAGAGCCAGAGAGAGCATGAAGGGATATTTCAGGTTCAACAACCTCCTGAATAATAGGCTCTAATGAATCACATTTATCAAAAGGCTCAACAAACTCCTCAACCACAGTATCATCAATGATAGGTTCAGTAGCATGTAACAAATAAAGAGTCGGGGACTTACACTTATGGGAAGGAATCCACTTCTCATCGTAGTTGTAACAGAGTCCCTTTTCCCGACGTTCGCGCATCTGGGCCGATGAAATGCGCTGGACCGGAACAGTCGGAGATGTTCGAGGAGAGAATTGTGAAGAAGAACCACTGGACGGAGAAGAGACTCCGATGGATTGTCCCCAAGATGATTGGCGTGAAGAATAAGAGCCCCGAAAAGGTTTCCTGGAGGTAGTAAGGAATTCTTCCTGCAGCTTGGCCAACCCAAAAGCCGACACCAAATCTCGGGGAGCAAGCATCCGAAGAGGCAGCTGAATATCATCCTTAAGGCCACTAAGGAAACAACTGAGTTTGTTTTTGTCTGAGAGGCCACGGAGCCGATTAGAGAGAGACTCAAACTGAGAAGTGTATTCGGCGACTGTAGAAGTGTGACGCAACTTCATCAACGATTCCATGGGATCATCATAGGCTGGACCGAAACGAACCAGCAGAGCTTGAATAAAAGAATCCCAAGTGGGAAATTGTCCAGCTTCATCAGCGTCCTGGAACCAGACCAAAGCTTCCCCTTCCATGTGAAACGATGCCATGCGAATCCTTTGATACAAAGGTGTTTGATAGTAGTCGAAGAATTGATTTACCTTATATGTCCAACCCGAGGGATTTTCACCATCAAAACGGGGAAAATCAAGACGCAGGGACCGAGTACGGATGTGGCGTTCCTCGCGGAAGTTGTCATTGAAGTCATCGTCATCCCGACCGTCATGCCGGTGGTCCCGACCTGGACGACGGTCCTGGTCATAGTGGTCCTGGCGGGGACGTGGAGGAAGAAAGTCGTCCCTGTCCTCCCGATCGTCATGGCGTTCAAACCCAGGTGGATGACGGTCATGTCGACCCTGGTAGTAAGGAGGAGGAGGACCACGACCGTCTACTGGGCAGTCCTCTGGAGGTGGGCAAGTCTGATTCTGGAGGACCGTACGGAGAAGGTCACTGAGATCATTGAGTTTCTGGTCGACAGTGGCGTTGAAGGTCTGCTGCTGTGTATTCACTGTTTGTTGTTGAACCAAACCGTCATGACAATCTCGGAGAGATTCCTGAAGCTGAGCAAGGCGGGTACCGTCAGCCATAATAACAGAGTAAAAAAAAATTTGTGGGTCAAAAGAAGCGAAAACAGGGAAAGAATCGCCGGCTCTGATACCAAATGTAATGGTTATGATTAGGGAAGGAGAAAAGAGCAATCAAAACAGAGAAAATTGGAGAAGATGAGGATAGTTCACTAGCTGAGGGCACTTTGAGAGGCCCAATCTCTCTGGAAAATCAACAAGCTTCAGTATTTTCTTTTCTGCCTCTCTAGCCGTCGCTATTCCTCTTAAATAAGCAATTCTGTTAGAAAATATTCTAACAGAATTGGGACAGCACATACGATACCCTACAGCTCACTAGATACCAAAAGCTTCTAGAATGCAAATTACAAGAGCAAATTTAACATGGACGCATGCTATACAGGATATCAAAACGCCCAAGTATAAAGCATAAAACGCAGGAACTTAAAAGAAAACCCAATTGCTGCTATTCTTCTGGAACATTCACTGCAAAAGGTGGGCTGGGCTGCTACTCCTCTGCTGGGCCCATAACACTCCGGTTCTGGGACCATCTAGGCCGGGGCATACTGTATGAGTTCTTTCTGTTGTCTTGGGGTGTTGCTATCCTGAGACTAGCTTGCAATATACTCATCGGTCATCGTCTCTCGAGGCGTATCTGCCTTTGGGGTTATTCGGTTCGAGTATTCTTTGTGGTGTTTTCAAGATATGGAAATCCTAAGACATCTTCTATCCGAGATTGGTCAGCATTGAGCCAAATATGTCTGTGAGTAATCGAGTCTTTACGGGCTTCAAGTGAGGAAGAAGTCTTCTTGGGCCTATGCAAACTTGACCAGCCCATAATTCCGGAATGGGCTGGTCTGAGTGGGATTATTTTCCAACAGTTCAAACTTTAATTTATTTTCTTTTAAAATCATGAATTACTAGTAGAATTTTCACACAAGCTTATCTATAACATTTCAACAAGATTCTCATATGCAATACCTTTAAATCATGTACATAACCATAAACACTGTATATTGAAAACTATCCAACTTTGAATTAACAACTTCTTACAAAAATGCCCATTTTTTCACACAACCAACCATGAGATCTTAGAGAAAACAACGCTACCCATCCTTAAGCATGTCCATGAGATCCTTAACCGTGCTTGAGCGAGACAAAGCCAAAATAGCGTGCAAAATAAAATGAAACTCCACACAACCAAAATTTCCCAACTTGTTTTCCTCCAATTTTCAACTAAAAAACTCACTCATTTTTGCAATTACTATTATTTTAACAAAAAAAATTAACTTTTCAGTGATGTCTTAAATTATATTTCTTGATTATTTTTGTAATTACTATTTAATTGTTCACATTCATTCATATATATTTTAACAGAATTTCATGACTTGATAAATGTGACTTTTATCTAAATTCATTCCATTGAAGAATTTGTACATGCACGAAAATGAAAACATTATGGGCAAGTGAAGAGGTATTAGCTCAGTAGTGGATTTGTGATTATATATCATGTGGCAATGCCCATGAAAGAAAACACTTACTTAAAAATTAAAATAATAATAATAATTTATCATCGCAAGCTATTTTGATAAACTGATCGAACCATGACTTCTCAAATGTACTTCACCATAGCATATGGCTGCAGGATGCACTAAAGTAAACTGGAGAGACATTCTTGATCGAGTCATGACTCCTCTCTAACATACTTCACCATGGGTCGAACTATGGCAGCTTAAACGTACTTCACCATGGGTAGGTCCATGGTTTCTCAATGTACTCCCCCATGGGTGGGCTACTCAAGACAGGAATTTCAGGTGATGGTCTACACCCAAATGATGAGTGTCAAATATTGTATATTTGGACCCTTTAATTTGCATTTGTTAAACCTTTAACTTTGTTGTTTCTAATGTTTTTGGTTAGTTTTGGTATTTTAGTGTTTTACAGGTTTTTGAGAGAAAATTGCGGTATTTAGTGGAATTACAGGGAAGCAAGAACAAAAGTCTTCGAAGTCATTCAAGCACGGGTGTTAGGGTTGACGTGGCAGCATTTTTGTTGAAACCAAGTTATCTCAAATGAGTAATCATTGTCATTTATCTTTGAGTTGAATTCATTGAATGATTTCACGATTAATTGTTAAAGAACTTGAATAACAAAAACATTTGAATCGGATTTATGAATAGAGTGCAGGAATGTAGTGTTTGATTTAGTTTGGTAGATTCCAAAACCTTAGTACTTTTCTTTTTGTTTAATTACTTATCTTTACTTTTTCTATTAAAAAAAAATAAAATAAAAACGTGTAACAAGGTTAAAATAAAGTTCATTTAAATAGGAATTGATTTTTGTTTGCACACATTTCCCTGTGGATACGATCTCGAACTTGCATACACTTTGCTACACATGAATCACGCGCTTGCAAGTATTAAAATTTGCACATCAATTTTTTGACACCGATGCCGGGGAATTTGATGATTTGTGAAAATTAATTTTTGTTTGAATTGATTTTTTTTTTCTACTAATTTAGGTAGACTTTTGTTTTATTTTTCTTCTTTCAATTTTTTTGTTTTATTTTTATTTGTTTCTGTTTCACTATCTAACCAAAAAAAAAAAAAAGGATTTTCTTTTTTTCTTTTTTTATTTTTTTATTTTTTTTTATAATCATTGTTTTGCAATTTTGCTGAAACTTCATCAGCACATCAGCGTGCCTGAACTCAAACCCACCCATCTTACGCTCGAGCACACATCCGCAGACTGCATCAAAACGGATGAGTACCTGAAATTTTGCCAAACTTATTTTTGATCCGTTTTGTGAGTTTTTAAGTTTTAGTTTTTAATTTTTGGTATTTTTGTTTTGTTTTATGCTTCTGTATTAGTTTTCATTTTTGATTTTATATTATTTATTTTTGTTTATTTGATCTTCTTATAAAAATAAAAAATAAAAAACCAAAAAAAAAAAATTGGTTCCGTTTATTTTATTTGTTATTGCTTTATTGTCTAAAAAAAGAAAAATATATGCAATTTCCTTTTGGTTTGTTTTTGTTTTTACATTATCTTTTGTTTGTTTTTCTTCTTTTCTTTTCTTTTCTTTTTTATTTAATTTATCTTCTTTAAAAAAAATAATAATAAAGAGGAATGGTTCACGTTTTAAGTGGGATATTTGCATGCTAACTAGTGAGGGTGAAACATGAACAAATGAACAACAATGTCTCCAGCTCAAGGTTTGAATCAAATTCAAATTTTTACAACCCGGACTGGAGCAACCATCCTGATTTCTCGTGGCAAGCTCAAGCCATGGAAAATTGTACTCCACAATTTCATGAATTACACCATCCTTAATATTTGCAGTTCAAAAATCAAGTCCTCCATCCTTCATCATATGATCATTTTCCTCAAAAATCTTCATTGGAAGACATATTGAAGGAATTTATGGAAAGAACTAGTCAATTCACCATTCAAGTGCCACAACTAGAGTCATCATTGGAAGACACTCTCAAGGCCTTCATGCATCTCACAGGCCAATCTTTTAGTGATGTGAAGAATGCCACTATGGCCAACACTTCAGCGATTGAAAGTTTGAAAGGACAGCTTGATCGTTTGGTTGCTGAGTTAAATAGAATGCAGGAAGAAGAGCTTCAGAGTCAGTTGGTGATTGAAAGACACTACATGATTGATGAGGATGATTCCAGCAATCCTCATCATGAGCACATCCAAGCCACCACCACACTTGGGAGTGAAGAAGTTGTTGAGGAGATTGTTAATGACCCAAGTCTGGAAGATCCTTTGAAAGAGAGCTTTCCTCATCTCGAATTTGATATGGACCTTGACATGATACATGAGCAAGCTAACACATCTTCATCAGCAGTTGAGGAGGAAGAGAAAGACGACCACTTAGAGTCTTTTGAGCACCTAGAGCAAACTGAGCCCCCATCAACTCTAAATTTGTCCAATGACAAGGAAGTGAGTACTGAAACTCATTCTTTCATCACAATTCCTCTTGAGACACTTCATGAGCCCCAAGCTTCAATTCTTCAATGTCTCAAAGAACCATCTTATGCCAAAATTCTCAAGAATCTATGCACACAAGGTCACAAATCTGGAAACCATCTTCCTAAAAATATCATTCAAAGCAAGTAAGTAGGCTATCTAAGATGGCGAAACATTCTTCCAGAGGGCTATCAAATTCTAAAGAAGAAATTGTGAAAGAGATTGGTTAGACATCCAAATGATCGGGGAAAGCACTGTAAAAAAATTTCCCTATTACTTTCTGCACATTTTCTTTCTTTCCTTTTTTATTTTATTTCTTGTCATTTTATTTTTGACAGCAATTAATCTTTTTATGTTTGTTCCTGTGAGATAACATTGCTGTTAGTTTTTGACAGGTGTTTTGGTGTTTAAGTTTGGGGAACGCCCTGACCTTTTGCACACTCGGATTTTCCTTCCCTTTTGGTAATGTATTTCTATGCTACATATTGAGGGTAATGTGTAATTCAATTTTGGGGGTATGGAAAAACAATTTGTCTATTTGTTTATTTTTATTTGTCTTTTTGTCCTAGAAAATTTTGGAAAAAAAAAAATTTAAAAAAATTGTCCTATGTTGCTGATTGAGCATGATTACATCGCAACTGTGGTTTGTATGTTATTGGTTGGTTTAACATCTTGAACACTGTATGTTATTAGAAATCTGAATCTTTTAACTCATCTGATAGATTAGAGAGACTTCATTTGTTTGAGTTATTTATCACAAGCACATTAGTATAGGGTCTGTGAGGTATGAGATTTGAATTGAGGAATGTGTTTCTTGAGATTTGTAAGATGAATTGTTGATGAAACATTGGCTTAGATTCAAAAAAAAATAATAATAATAAAAATCATCAGTTTGAGTTCTCATTAAGTAACCGGACCTTTTGTCTCACTAAGCATTGAGCTTTCGCGTAAAAAAAATGAGAAATTCAATTTGATTGATTGTATGGCTAGTTTAGCTTCGTAACCTTTTTGACTTGAGTAATTAAGCTCGTAGGTATGTTTCTATATCTAGTGCCCTAAATTCATCTGGTTTAGGAGTTACTGACCCAACACTCGTTACATAGGTTAATTAGAAAGCTTAAGGAAGTCAGACATTGCATAGCCTACAAAAAAAAAAAAAAAAATCATCAGCTTGAGTTCTCATTGAGTAACCAGACCTCTTACCTCACTAAGCATTGAGTGTTCGTGTAAAAAGATGTGAAATTCAATTTGGTTGATTGTATGGCTAGTTTGACTTCATAGCCTTTTTGACTTGAGTAATTAAGTCTTTAGGGATGTTTCTACATTTAGTACCCTAAAACCATCTGATTTGGGAGTCACTAGCCCAACACTCATTACGTAGGTCAATTAGAAAGCTTAAGGGAGTTAGGCATTGCACAACCAACACAAAATAATAATAATAATAATAAAATGCATATTTTGATTTAAGCCTTTGTTGTTTTCATCTGATAAAATTCCAATGAATTTTCGGGTACACAAACTTTGAGAAAAATTGAAACCTCATGAATCTATGTTAATCTCACTTTAAACTTATTTGAGCATATGTTGTCTCAATTTTTCAACTTTGAATTGAATGATTTTTGATGTCCTGATGTAATTGTAATGCTCACTTTGTTAAACCGGCTCATGATGTATGAACCATGTATTCGCGTGGAAGTCATTGTTTGTCAACAACAAAGTGTTTTGAAATGTTTGTGAGTATCATTTCTGGCAAACCCTCAAGAGACTTCACTCGTCCTCTAAGGAGTCCTAGAGGTTTAAAAGGCTTGTTGCATATGCTAAATGCAATTGTCTCTCCCATGACAGCGGATTTATGTTTCATGCTTTGATTTTGTTTTGCTAACGGACTAGCAAAATGTAAGTTTGGGGGTATTTGATGAGTGTCAAATATTGTATATTTGGACCCCTTAATTTGCATTTGTTAAACCTTTAACTTTGTAATTTTCTAATATTTTTGGTTAGTTTTGGTATTTCAATGTTTTGCAGATCATTGAGAGAAAATTGCAGTATTTATGTGGAATTACAAAGAAGGGGGAAAAGAAGTCTTCAGAGCCATTCAAGCACGGGTGTTAGGGCTGACGTGGCAGCAGTTTTGTCGAAACCAAGTGAGCTCGAGCGCAATAGCGCAGACGTGGCAGAACTGGGCAGACGAGACTTTCTTCCCCAAAATGGCATTTTTTTTTTCTTTAATTGGGAACGAAAAAAGACATATTTTTATTTGCTCTTTGTAGATGCATCTGACCCAAACCCTAACATTCTTTTCTCATATTTGGGTTTTGAGTGGTGGAGGTGCCATGTTGAAAATATATGCATTTGACCCAAACCCTAGCATTATTTTCTCTTATTAGGGTTTTGAGGGGTAGATGTATCATTTTGAAAATATAGGGTTTAACCTAATAATTTGTTATAAAAACCCCATGATAGGCACCACTTAAGGATTTACATTTTTTTTTTTTTCAGAGCATATTTTTAGCTCTTTTCTTTCTTTTGTAATTTAGATTAATTCTTTCTTTCTATCTTCTCTATTCTATTTTAGTTTCTTTTATTTTTATGTTTTCATTATAAGTGTGTTTGGTGTTTTTAATCATGAGAAGCTAAAATCATCAACTAAGGTTGAGGATGAAAAACCTCATCATTGATAACACCTACATTCTTGTCATGATATTTGTAAATTCGATATTTATAAGATTATATTCAAGTTCTATTTTAGCTTATTGATTCATGTCTTTATATTGAAAATTTTATTATTGTTCAATGGATATTTGATTGTGCTTTAGCCGATGGATACATCGATTGATTTATTTGAAAATGGATATCCATTGTGATTTGAATGACAAACTGATAGAATAGATGATTTGATCTCAAAGGGGTAATCGTTGTGATTTATCTTTGAGTTGAATTTATCGAATGATTTCACGATTTATTGTTAAAGAACTTGAAAAACAAACACATTTTAATCGAATTTATGAATAGAGTGCATGAATGTAGTGTTTGATTTGGTTTGGTGGATTCCAAAACCATAGTACTTTTCTTTGTTTATTTACTCATTTTTACTTCTTCTTTTTTTTAAAAAAAAAAAAAAATCCAAAATGCGAAACTAGGTTAAAATAAGGTTCATTTAAATAGGAATTCGATTGATTTCTTTGAAAATGGATATCCATTGTGATTTGATTGACAAACTGATAGAATGGATGATTTGATCTCAAAGGGGTAATCGTTGTGATTTATCTTTGAGTTGAATTTATCGAATGATTTCACGATTTATTGTTAAAGAACTTGAAAAACAAACACATTTTAATTGAATTTATGAATAGAGTGCATGAATGTAGTGTTTGATTTGGTTTGGTAGATTCCAAAACCCTAGTACTTTTCTTTGTTTATTTACTCATTTTTACTTTTTTTTTTTAAAAAAAAAAATAAAAATAAATCCAAAATGCGAAACTAGGTTAAAATAAGGTTCATTTAAATAAGAATTGATTTTTGTTTGCACACACTTCCATGTGGATTTGATCTCGCACTTGCCTACACTTTGCTACACACGATTAGTGCGCTTACGAGTATTAAAATTTGCACATCACCTCTGAACATACTTCAATGTGGTTGACGTACAGTACCGGTGACTGTCATACAAATTTTGCTTGCCGTAGGGTTCAACATCTATATTGGAAAACAGGCATATGTTCTTTTTTATACATGTGTCTTTTCCTTCTTTCATACTTTCATAAAACTTTATAAAATTGTCATATACTCTCCACAAAACTTTTCATATAACTTTCATAAAGCTTTTCCTTTGTGAGTAATCATGAAACTGTTACTGAAGTTCTAATCATGCATAATTCATAGTAATATTGGGGCTCATACCACATTGAAAACATGATACAACTTTCTCTGCTGAAGAATTCTACTATGTACATAATGCATAAATAACATTTCATTTCTTTCAAAAGAAAGCTTACTTACACAAATCATACAATAAAATTGAAATTAATTTTGAACGGAGATTACTTATGGTTTTTGCTTAAATTCCCTTATTTAAAATTCCTTGAAATGTCCCACTTTGTCGTTTGCAAATTTATCGTACTATTAGTTAGGATTTTCATCACTAAACCCTAAGTTCTACCTAACACCTAACCCAAAACACATCCTCCCTTATGGGAAAACTCCTATTTTTTCTTCTATGGCAGATTCAAACAAACAAACCCAAAACACCACATTTTTTTCAAACGTATGACACACTTCAACACTGCCACTCATTCATTCAAATTAACTTCGATTGATTCGTCAAACGAACTTGTAACGTCCCGAGAAATTAATTATCAGATGTATGCTTCCCCGTACTTATTTTCCAATTAAATAAGTACTAAGGGATCTTCTACTCCTCAAACGAAATTACTAAACAGCAGAAACACATGATATCTCTATTAACATTAAATATTACAACCAAAAAATCTACTAAGAGTTATCACATTAATTGAAATTATATTATGCATATCGTCGATAAAAAGATCCAACCTAAACCTCAATATATAAACATGCCTCAAAACTTTAAGTCTACAACATCACCCAAGAATACTAATTACCATGAGCAGCCAGCAAAAATCCTGTAATAAGTCTTCAAGCATTGACTATATCTCTAACATTACTCCAAACAGCCACAACTGCCTCAAGGTCCTTTTTGAATTCGAAACCTAAAGTAGACCAACTATAAAACAACACATGTTTTACATGTGAAAAAGATACAAGCCTAAGTCCACAACTTAGTGAGTCGTAATACATAAGGTGTACATGTTATCATGTAGTGAATTCAATTATTTAGCAAAAGTTGGTAAATCACAAGTAGTAATGTAAATGAAGTCCTCTATTGAATAAAAACAATTTCATAGTAATGCATTATAGATATAGTATATAATATATTAAGTAAACGTGTCATATGTCAAACATCCATATAGTCTACTTGAGATATTTGTAATTTCTCGGCAGGATTTGCAGTGTCTCGAGTGACCTATAATACAACACTGGTGCCTCGGATGTTGTCTCATATCTTCATATACTAGTCATATGACTGAGTCCAACCTCGGGTGGCCCACACTACTACTAAAACCGTAATGGTGACCTATCATTTTATGGTGCGCCTGATAAGCGTCGAATGTTGCACATTCAAGCTCCTTAATATGTTAATTCATTACATTGTTATTTGTATGATTTTGTGTTGTTTTATTGTTTTCATGTTTTAAATAAACATGCAATTAATTTCATTGATTTTGGGCTTAAAGCACACTTTGAGAAGACCTATAAGATATGTTTAAGTTTAACCAACCATAATAGAAGACTTATATGATGTGGTTAAGTTTAATAAAATCAAAGAAATGATTAAATAGGAATTTTTCCAATAAGAAGAGTCAAAATCGGATTGGATTCAAATTTGGATTATGCACATGGCTCAATGTTTCAATCATAACTTTGTGCTCAAGTCTCTTATTGCAATGAAATTGATGGTGTTAGAAAGCTAATAAAAAATTCAACAAATATGTCAGCAAATAGATTTTTCCTAATTCTGACATTTACTATGCCAAACTCGCCCCGCAAGAAATGACTGCAAATCTGGACAAATGTAGAATTCTTTCCCTACTTGGATTGAATTTTTAATCTCCTACTTGGACTAAGAGACTAAGTTCCGATTTTTCTTTGATTCCTAGGGCTTTTAGTAGGGCCAGCAATTTTGTTTATCTCAGTTAAACGGGTCGTGTCGGGTGACCTGCCGACACGATTACCTTTTTTCTTTTTTTTTGGGGGGGGGGGGGTTAAAAAAAGAAAAAAAAAAAAAAAAAAAAAAGGAGAATGGCCGAAGCCGCCGAATAGGAAATTGGGGGGAAATTAATCTGAAATGTGAAAAGTTGAAAACAAAAGATTCAAAAGTAATCAAAACTCAAAAGATTCAAAAGATTCAAAACAGTGAAAACACAAACAAAACCGAAAAAGTGAGAAAAGTGAAAGAAAACCCTAACTTTTTCTTTTTTGATTTTTCCTTCAGCCTCGCCGAGTCGCCGCGCCGCCGCCGTTCTCTTCTTCAGCTCTGCACTGCCGCCCCTTCTTCTTCCTCCCGCGAGGCTCAATCCCGAGAGAGAGAGTCTGAGAGAGAGAGCGGCAGAGAGAATATTAGAAATTAGAATCTGTCAGCTTTGGAACTTAGCTAATTCTGTTCTAGACTAATTCTTGTTTTGGGTTTTGGTTTAGTTGTTGGTTGGTTTTCTGCAGAATGTGTTACTGAACTTACTGCAGTTTTGTTTGCTGTTGTTTGCTGTTCTTTTGTTGTGATTGTAATGTTGTTACTTTGATTGTGTGATGATTTTTGTTGTTTATAATATTGATTACTTATTCATCTAAAAAAAACCCATTTTATGAAGATTGGGATGTGCAAATCAATGGGAAAAAGCATTTTGTTCGTAACCCATTTTATGAAGGTGGTCTATTTCAGTATTTCTTGTCTTTGGTCTACTTGCTCTTGCCTTAATAACTTGATTATGCTGATCTTTGTATCAACTGCATTTTATTCAGTCTGATTGTGATTGAATTGCCTAAATGAATTCAAGTTGTGAGGCTTAGGAATTTTATATAATGCTTTGACTGTTTTCTATAGGTCAGGGAAGAAAAGGTTAAAGTTCTTACGCCAAGAGAAGCTAGGTATGCAATTCAGCTATCTAACAAAACCCTACTTGATGTTCGTCCCTCTATTGAACGCAAAAAGGTGGACATCTTTTATTTTAATGTTTTGATTCTTTTGGATATTATTTTTACTTTTAAAATTCAGATCTTCTAGGAATCAAGTTTGAGTTTTGCTTTGTTTTGGCTCACTTCTTATTAGTTCAATGTGAATGTGATTTATCACTCGACTCCTGTTGTCTTGTTTTATAGGTTATTAGGGTGATTTTGTGTGATTGATTGCAATAGTGGTAAATATCATAGGTTCTGAGCATCATATCAGATTATTACAATAAACTGATTAGTTCTTATAGACTCATTTAACTAGTTCTAGTTGCTAAACTGTATCTTTTTTTGGGTACTATTTTCTATTTTTATCTTGTGTTTTTTTGGAGTAATTTTTACAAAGCATAATGTCTCCATAGTTATTTTTATTGTCATGATTCTTGAATATCATAACTTTTCATTGTTTTGAAGGCGTGGGTTAAAGGCTCAACCTGGATTCCAATCTTTGATGTTGATACCAAGTTTGACGTTGGAACTCTGCCCACAAAGATCACTAATTTCACGATGGGTATCAAACAACTTTTGCTATCTAGTCTTTCATAATTGATATTTTTCTTTTTGTACGAAAGTTAATAAATCGCGTAATGAATGGTCTTTTAACAACATTTTTGTCATGTCTCACTGGTTACAGGAGAGTATTAATTTTAGTGCTTAGAGTCTAGGATAAATTTCCTTGGACTTTGTGCCGGTTACTTTGTTAAATTTGACTTATTTTTTGTGCAGGGGGTTGGTGGAGTGGTGTGCCTACATTGTCTTACAATAAGGAAGCTACAAATCACTTCTCTAGATTTACTCGTCAATAGAATGAATGTTTTATGTGTTTTCTTTCTTTCTACAACAGCCAGTTCTTATCAAAAGTTGCGGAGAATTATACAAAAGATACAGACCTTATTGTTGCATGCCAGAAGGGGTTGAGGTAAGCTTTTTGTACAACTGGCTGGACTTTCACTTAAAAAATCCCCCCAAAATAATAATAATATTTATTTTTTTTTAAAAAAAAAAAAAAAAAAAAAACGGGTCAAACGGGTCGTGTCGACCCGATTCGACCCATTATGTTAAACGGGTTCACGGGGACTTGTCGGGTGACCCATGAAATAATCGTGTTCGTGTCGTGTCTGGAGCCCCGACCTGTTAACATAAACGGGTCGTGTCTAGGTCTATGCTAAACGGGTCGCGGGTCTTAACGGGTCGTGTCGGGTGACCCGTTTTGCCAGCCCTAGCTTTTAGGCCTCTCATAATCTCTATAAATAGACCCCTAAGCTTCAAGAGAAGGTGTGCTTAGCTTTAGACAAAAAATTCTTCTTGGAGGCTTGAAAAGTTGAAGAGGAGAATAACATGGCAGGAGGCCATCACAGCACCACGATGAGCGGCTAAATTCCTAATAGGGTGTTGATGTAGCCCTTTCCAAGTAACAATTGTTTAATTGCATTTTAATTTAGTATTTTCTATATGCATGATGATTGTATAACTGTGAGAATTGATCTTAATATTTATATTCAATCATTATGAATTTCTTATCTTGTCTTAAAAAGTCTTTTATATTGATTGAACTCAATCCTTCATATTTTCTGTGATTATGTGAATGATTGTTATACAACAGTTTTAATTGATATATGATAAAGAGGGTTGATAGGTCATGCCTAGGGAAGACAGATTGTACTACACCCTAGTTTAGTGTGATTTAGGTAGACAGTTCGTATCAACTGAAGATGGGTTATACTATTCCATTGATTGTGTGTATCCTATTAAAGACGTAGCTAATCCATACCTAGGAAAGACAGGTCGTACCGCATCTTAGTGGTTAGGTGAACGGTCCGTACCAATCGAAGATGGATTATACTTATTCTTTAAAGATAATTTCTTGACTACTTGAGTGAGATGAGCCCTATATTATGCATTGTAATGTCCTAGAAATGTTTAGTGGGTTTGTCAAGATAAAATAAAAATAAGTCTATTTAGTGTGGTAAAATAAAACAAAATGATCCTATAGACTAGTAAATTGTAGCCAAGAAAATAAAATGTAAGAGAATATTTTTAAAGTCTAAAAGAATTAGAAATTATAAAAGAAAATAAGAAATAGAAATAATTGAAAAATAAAAAGAAAAGAAATTAAAAAAATAAAAAATAAAATAAGATGAGGCGCACAGTCCTTTAAAAAAAAAACACATGAAGGGTCGTACAGCCCTTCATCTTAAAGAGGCAGGTCATGCCTCTTTATTAAAAAAAAAGAAAATAATAATAATAATAATAATAATGGGGCCTCACGGCCTGTCATTTGAAAGGTCGTACAACCAATATAGGAAATGGCCATTCAGCCATTTCATGATGAAGGGCCATCTGGCTCTTCAGTTTTTTTTTAAAAAAAAAAAAAAAAAAAAGTGAGGTGGCGCACATATGTGCGCCCCTTAGGGGAAAAAGAGAAAAGAGGCAAAATGCCTCATTTGGTAGACCCAAAAAAGAAAAAAGAAGAAGAAGAAAGGAGTAAGCCCTTAGTCCTACAAGAAAAAAAACTGCGATCTACGAAGATCCAACGGTCGAATCCTCAATCCGTTTTCGGAAACGTTATCATTGCACTCGGATCTACGTTCTTACCGATTGTTTTAAGGTAAAACACTAAACTCATGATTTTGTAATTTTTGGGTAAAATCCTAAATATGAGTTTAATCCTCTATATTTTTTAGATATTTGGGCTTATTGGAGCTTACTTGAGGCTACCCAAACTTTGGGTTGAAGTTTGGTGAATTTGGGGTAAGCTTTTCCTCGAGCCTTAATTTTTGGGTATTTGATATTTGTGAGATTTTATGAGATTAACCCTTAGTAAATGTCATTGAGTTAATAATATTGTTATTGGGGTTAAGTTTGGGGAAACCCTAATTTGATGGATTAAATTAATTTGAGGTTTGTAATTATTTAAAATTAGATTGTTAATTTATGGGCTAATTGTAGTGAAAGTGATGATTAACCCCAAATTATCCATGGGTTTTGTAAAAAATAAATATTTGTGGGGTTAGGTTTTAATGTTGGTAATTTGTATAAATTTAGAGTTTTATTTATAAGCCTAAGAATATTGTTAAGTATGAGTTTAGGCAATTGATGGGTAAATAGTCAGTGAGCAATTCAAAGTGAAAATTAGTGTAATTATTGGATGGAAACTAAATGGATGCAATATGTTATGTACAGCGGCACTTTGTGGATTGAACCTAGGACTGGTTAGTGTTGGTGTGCAAGCAGTCAGGTGATATTTTACTCACTGAGAAACTGTTATTTTTATATATTATAGGATTGCAAAATATATATGCTGTTTTATAAATCAGAACCAACTGTATTGTTGAATATATTTGTTTTGCTTGATTTGAGTACTTTAGAGTATGTTCAAATATAACAATGATAGTTTCAGAATCTAGTATTGTGTGTTGCATGATTTGGATGAAGTATTGAATTGTTTAGCAAAGTATGATTTATCCACATGATACAGTAAGACAATATTTACTAGTCAAGCAAAGAGCATAGAGCATAGAGCATAGAGCATAGAGCATAAGCATACGCATACAGTAACCCAGCAGCAGCCCAGTAACAGTTCAGTTCAACAGCATATCAGCATGCATAGCATATATAGCATGATTTAAATTGTGTGATGTTTTCATGATGTAGAATATTGTGGTTTTTATGCTAGACGTATTAATATGCCTAAGAGTTTTAATAGCAAAGAGCTTATGCATATTACTATCGTCTAGTTGCATGATTTAAGAACATTGAGCTTAGAAGTACAAGAGTATTGTCATTGTTCGGTATGAGTAATACAGTGTCCTGGGAGTATGTAGATGGATTGTCATAGACATGCAGTTGTAATGCCCTAAGATTCGGTGTTAACCATATTCGGAAAATGATAGTAAGCTAGTACTAAAGAGCAAGATGGCATGTTTTAAGCTTGGTGTACTTGGTTGTGACGCTATTGGTTGTGATATCAGTGTGACTTGGGAGTAGGTAAATGGATTGTCGTGGTACATCTGTAAGAAGTGCTTGGATATCAGAGTTTTACTCTAGTAACCGCATGGACAACTATGTGCCATAGACATGAAGTTGTAATGCCCTGAGGCACGTGATATCACAGTTAGTAACGTTTGCTCTTTGTGCATTTAAGCTACCAACATAAAAGTATTATTGTAGGTGGGTGTATACGTAGTTGCTTCCAAACCATTGGAACTTCTATGTATGAGTCCAACTACATAGTATGTTTTAAATGTTTTCTGATAGTCGGTGTTCGCTATATTAGCTATAAGGGTTTTCAAACAAAAGTTTATAAATTGGTAGCTGTTATAGTGTGCGCGAGACTAAAAAGGAAAAGTTGGTTCATTGCGAAAACTCAGTTAGTTTAATATCACTGAGGTCTCGGTATTATGTACTGAGGCGGTGAACTCATCATTTCACCTATACGGATGTGGCAAACCCCCACAACTTTATAGATGATGTCCCTTTGACTGCAGGTACACCTGACTTAGAGGAGGACCCCGTAGCTACGTATTTGGGATATTACGATTAAAGCACACCGCGACAGTCATATTGAGTTGGACTATGGAGTTCATTCTTTTGGGCTATTTTCTATATAGCTAGTGACGTAGGTGTCACATATTCTTTTGTGTAGTCATTCTTTTGTATTAGTGGATAATTGTAAGCTTTAAACAGTTAGACAGATATATGGCACTTTTGTATGAACCACATGCATATTTAGATGTGCTTTCCGTTATGAGATGTAGCGTTATGATTATTTCGCTGTTAGATATTACTCTGAATATCAGGTACATGATATGGAGCATGTATGTATGTTGGCTGAGCGACACGTAGTCATGCCACTGTGATGACCCTTTTATGTTTTATAAATATTTTATAAAAAAAAAAATGGGTCGTCACATGCATAGTATGAATTTCCCTTGTTAATTTATGATTGACCATTGTTATGTGGTGAGTAGAGAAATCAATCCCCTATTCTTTCTCTCATCACTACAATCTTTATTTTTATGTCTTTAGATTTATGCATTTAACTTAATTATAAACAAAACCAAATCAAACTTCTTTTAATTAAGTTATATTTAATCTTGAAAAACTTGATAGCAATTTCTACGCAATCCTTGAGGTTCGACACCCTCTCTATAGCCGTATGCTACAAGGATTCGTTCTATTGCGAGTGGTAATTTTATTATTGATATTTTTGTACACAAAACGACCACGTCAGCACCTGTCACAAAGAACCATTGGATACAAGGCCAAACATAAAAGTAAATATCTTTGATCATATGGTTAACATGTATAATAGTAAACTCATAGCCGTTATCACGCACATTCTGGTGTACCATGTTATACGATGCAATTATTCAGTCTTTTACATGAATGCATTTTCAAACTCATATTTTTCATCATTTCGTTATTTGTTAATCATTTTCACAAAATAGAGTTCACACTATTCTAAAATGTATTTCATGTGAGTTGTAAGTATACACTTTTGATACATAAAATAATCATGCTATGAAGAAATTTAAATAACAAGTATCCGTGTGAGTTTTACTCACCATGTTCGTAAGACTTTCCTTGGTAAACTTCTGGGTATTCTCTAACCATGTAATTTGTGAAACAATCTAATATCAGCACCTGATCTAGACAAAATTATTGTAAACTCTAAACTAGGGGGCAAAATGGTCATTCTGACTGACCATCAAACATTCGGTCATCCTGTCGGTTGTTTGACCTCAACCTCGATCATTCGATAACTTTACTGAAAATTTGGTAATCGTGCAGAATCTCCATTTCTAACAATGGTCCAAACCTCCTAGTTCAACCCAACCTAATGTTCTTTTAAGGTACTAACCACGATTCTAACCTACAATAACACCTTCATGCAAAGTAAAGTACGTCCATAATCATTAACTTACCAATCCATCAATAACAACCCTTAAGCTAGATCTACAAGATAAAGTTATCTAAATTACCAAAACAAAACTAACAGAAACTAAACATATGGATAACATCAAACCAAATGAGTTTAAGGCTAGGATATTAACTCTTGAAGAAGATAAGACCAAAGATAACCTCCTTTTGTAATACCTCCAATAATAATTAGGGTTAAGTGAGCCTAAATTGAACTGATAGGGATGATAGGGTTCGACAAGGGGTTAAAATTTGACTTTCTGTCTCAACCGAACATTTGAAGTGGAGCGCCGAACTTTCAAATTGGAAATTCCACTGGAACGTTCGATAGTACATCTCGAACGTTTGCTTGTAACCCTAAACCTGAACGTTCGATGACTAGTAGTACTGAAAAATAACACCTCAGCCTTCTTTTGTGTGAATCTAAACCTATAAATACCCCACACCCTCACCCCTTCACCCTATTTACACCCCTTCTTTCAGTTTGTTCCTAGTGTGAGAGAGATAGAGATAGAGAGAGAGAGAGAGAGAGAGTGTGTGTGTGTGTGTGTGTGTTTTGGAGAGAAAATGAGCTATCTTGGTCCCTTGTTCTTCAAATGAGTTAGCTTTCTTAGCCTAGCTTCTTTTTATTAGTGTTATTAGGTTGTTATCTTATTGCTTATCTACTAATTAGTTAGTTTTCGTATACTAGCTTATGGTTTTGAATCTCTAGTTGGTTTTTTGTTCAAATACAAGTTTAATGATAGATTAGTAGCTTAATGATGTTGGACGTACCACGTTCTGCATGAGAGTGTTATTGTTGTTTAGGACCATGTTAGGGATCATATAAGTACCTTATGTCGTGTCGAGATAAGGTCTGGAAGGGACTTTTGGTTCAGAATGAGTTTCTGCCTAGAACCGAACATTTGACCCCTTCTAGTCGAATGTTCCATACCAATGCAGAACGTTCGACCCCTTTTGGCCGAACGTTTGATGGCCAGGCAGTAATCCTATTTTAGCTAATTAAGTTTATAACTTAGGAATTTTTAGCTCGATGATAGAAGCTAATGTCGGATCTTTTCATAGATTGGAGAGTTTCCGAAGGATTACCCGGTGAAAACCTACGACTCAAGTGAGTAAAACTCACACGGATACTTGTTATTTTAATTCTATCATGACATGATTCTTTCAGGTATTAAATGTGCATGTTTACAATTCACATGAAACACATTTTAGAACCGAGTGAGCTCTATTTTGTGAAAATGATTGATGAATAACGAGAGAATGAAAATGATGAGTTGTTAAATGCATGCATGTAAAAGACTATGAATTAAATTGCATCGTATGACATGGTACACCAATACGTGCGGGATAACGGTCATGTGCTTACTATTATATGGGATGGTCCGATGGTCAAAGAAATTTACTTTTATGGTTAGCCTTGGATTCAATGGTTGTTTATGACGGGCGAACATGTAAGGATGGGTCACCATTTCATCTTTTCTAGTAGCGTGGACCACCCGAGGTCAAACTCAGTCGGGTTCCTAGTATATGATGGTACGTTGGCAATATCCAGGGCATCGGTATTATACTACAGGTCACACGGTGCTGCACTAACCTGAGTGGGAGGGGTTAAGGGCCCTATATGGAGCTAAACTATGATATGTTCTCTTGATTATCATGTATTATATCTATATTACATCATCCCATCATAAGAAGCTCTTCAGAACTGAGAAGCTTGCTTTATTACTGCTTGTGATTTATAACTAACTGAGTTCACTCCATAAATAACATTAATTCATGTATATTCTTACTCACTAAGTCATGGACTTACACTTTATCTTTTCCACTAGTAAAACATGTATTGTTTTATATATAGTTTAGCAGATGATAGACCTCGTGAGGCGTCAGATTCTGTTGAATGACATAATCAGGATTAATTTTGAGGAGCTGGATTCTGAGTGGCCGAAGGATATGTGGGACGGTGATGGAGATGAGTTACTCACTACATTCTGATCAAGATTATCTATTTAGTTTATCTTTTTAGGACTAAGCCTTGAAACTTGACGTTTATATGACTCTTAGATTTTGTTTTGTAATATTCCTGTTATGTTTTGATGACTGGTCTTTAACTGTAACATTTGTAGATTTTGTTATCTATGTTATGATGTTTTAGAATCGCTCTAGTTGTTTTAAAGACTGTGGATTTAATTAGTATCTCTGTATAAAAATGAAAAGTCTTTCGATGTAGGCTCTCTTCGAAGAGTGAAATCCCTGAGTCTTATTTCTTGTGAAATGGGATTGGAAGACGAACCATGAAGTTAATTACTAATTAATTAAATTTCATTGGAGCATTACACCTTCTCACTCCCAAACCTCCACTTTCTCTCACTCTAGGGTTCTGAGATGAAGAGGGCGACCAAAATGAAGCAATGGGTGTGAAAGGGGTATTAATAACAACCATGCACGTTCCAAAAAGGCTAAGGTGGCAAAAATAAAAGTTCCTAGGCTGTCATCGAACGTTTGGGGTCCAACATCGAACGTTCAGAATCCCACTTGAGCATCCCGGATTGAGCTTCGATATCACACTCAAACGTTCAGCCTACTCAGGAAATTCTTAAAAAGTTCAAGATCTCACACTTTACAAACTGTGAACAAACCCTATCATCTTTTAAGTTATAATTGGAGCGTATTTAACCCTAATTAATGTTCGGGGTACTACAGAACCATTATGTGCTAGTATCGATTGAACGACACCCATGTTCGTTCAAACAAACCACACTACCATGCGTTTTTCCACGTTTGAAAAGCTTTAAACCTTAACTTTCTTCAACCTTTACACCACACCTCATCAAACTAAATCAACACTACTCCATAACATCATCCTCAACTCCAAAAACACTTCCTTCTTCACACTTCAACAACCATATTTATAATCACAGTATCAAAACCCTAAACAGAACCACAACATCACTAACAACAATAAACACAACTACAACCTACTCTACAAGCTATCATGCAAACTCGAGTAATTCTACGCGGCGAACAATCGTCCCTCACCTGCTGACGTGGCATAGTCCACGTCAGGCCTTCTTTTTTTCAAAAAAAAAAAAAAAAAAATGAAAAAACCACAGTTGAAAAGTAAAAGACTCCCCTCCCTCTCTCGATCATTTCCCCCCCCCCCCCCCCCCAAAACCATTTTTCCCCCAAAAAAACCTCCCTCTCTCTATCTCTCCATCTCTGCATCTCCTCCCTCAACGCCACCGACAACCACCTATGAAGCCGCCACCAGTACGTCCAGCTCCATCTCCTGCCAAAAGTCACTGGATTTCCGACCATTCTCCATCTCCGGTTCGACTCCGACGGTTCTCCATCTCCGGAACGTCCAAGCTCCAAGCTCCATCTCCGGCCAAAAGTGACAGGATCTCCGGCCGTTCTCCGCACTTTATCACAAGGTGCTTCCACACTTTACTGGGTATAAATATTTTTTGGTTGAATCATACCTAGTATTAGGTTCAGGGGATCTAATTCGTGAGAGAGGCAGAGAAAGATTGAGAGGCTAAAAGAGTAAAGAGGAACTGAGAAAGACTTGAAACTTGACTGTTAGTGGGTGTGAAGGTAAAAAGTTGAAGTCATGAGGTGAGGGCCAGATTTGTGAAAGAACGGAAGGAACTGGATTACTAGTCTATGAGAACCATTTTATCTTCATAAACTCATAAAGAAATTAGTAACTAACAAACAAAAAAGGGCCATCTTCCAGATCTCGATTTTGTGGTTTATTTGTGTGCTAATCGCCTGTATTGTTTGTTTGTATAGCTTCACTCATTAGTCACTCATGAGTTACACAAGCCTATACATATACACACACATGTATGTATATATTTTTGTATAGATCAGTTCTATAGATACCAATGAATCGTATAAAAGATATTTTTAATGATGGGGTTAGTGGCAGAGCCAGGGATTTTTACTTGGGGGGCTGAATATTGTTGCCAGGCAGAAGAGGGAGGAAAAGGCGACTTGGAGTTGAGAAGAAGAGACAAAGCAGAGGAGAGGGAGGGAGGAGTTGAGGGGATGGATGAAAGGAACACACGTCTAGGTTTTAGAAAAATAAATCTTTTGGTTTATAGAAACTTTTTAAGGGTTAAATTTTTTGATTTAAAAAAGAGCTCAAATGTTTTATCATATTTTTTAGAAGAGGACTTTTAGATTTTAAAAAGAAAAGAAACCCAAATATATTTCGTGATGGTGCATTTTGTAAGAAAAGAATTTCTCACTTTTGGTAAGTGTTATGTTGCTGTGGGTATGAGTTTGTTATGCTCATTTTTATGGTTTCTAGGTTGGGTTTTTTGTACTTTGTAGGATCATTAATTTGTACCTTGTTATCATGTAATTGTTATCGTAAAATTATGCAGTTAAAATTTTTTGGTGGCTGATTCTTTTCAGTTTACAGAGGTATGCCGGTAAGAATTCGGTTGCATGGGTAAAATGGATCTCTTGCTTTGGCCGAATGGCCAACCTAGTCTCTTGTTTCATCTCATGGTCTTGTAATTCTCACTACGTAACGATCTTTAAGAACTTGTGGAATAGTTGTGGAATCTCATTTTTGTGGGGTCAAATTTTTTTTGTGGAAGTTGTGGAATCTCATTTTTGTGGGTTCTTCATTTTTTTTTTTTTTTTTTTTTTTGGATTTGATCTATGATTTGCCACATTTTTTCAGCAATCAAAAGAGCTTGAGGTTGTGATGTTCTTCCTATAACTTATTAGTATCTGATAGGCAACAATTTTTGTTTGTTTCAGGGATATTTCTAAGCACATCTTTCTGTCAAGTTTCTGTGCTCCAAGCACTTCAATTTATCAGTTCTTTCCAATCAGTTTATTTAGTTGGAAAAACGAAGGCCCTAGTTAGCAACAAAAATGTGGTCTTCAGAGAACAGTGAGAATAGTTCTTTTCCTTCCATCAGAGGGGGGAAGATGTGGCGACGTGTAGCAGCTACAATTACCATAACGTGTTAGGCTACATGTTTCAAAATCAAAATTTATGGAGGCACATGAGACGCATGTTAAGAACCATAATGCATTTTTTTATTTCACTTTTTTTTTTTTATTGAACTCACTTGTGTTAATGTATTTTGATTTGGTTGATTTGGTGAGATTAACGTATAGCTTAAAGTATTACGTCAGCATTATAAAGAGATATACAAATAGTAATTGACTTTTACATTGTGATGGTGGTAAATCAGGGCATAAATTAAAAAAATTAGTAGTTCATGATAGTTTTGAAATTTGGAATTCAGCATGCAAATCAGCCCAGATTCGTACAGGTTCCATTCGTCTTTGTCAAATGTATTTTGTGCTCTAGAAGCAGTTGGTGATGTTGGTCAGTTGCTGGTTTATCAGCAAATTCTGCATGCTCAAAAAAGTTCTTCAAAATAACCAGGACAAAGACACCAATTGTTGCTCAAATGTGTTGTTCTGTGAGCTGATATCAAGAGCCTTGATATTCATAAATCAGTGTGGCGCAATTTTCAATTGATCAAATATACATAGATTTCAATTGACGGATCAAACGGGTTCACTGTCTTGTTTTTAACTAATAATCAATTTTTCTCATTTCGGATCTATACTTGTGTTAGTGCTTCCCGAGGTACTATTCTAGTTAAGAAAGAGTTAAATAAGCAATGTCTACTTAAAATAATGTTAGATTTAAGTTGTCTATCTTGATAACACCTTAGTTAAATGCTTATAATTCAAAGGTAGAAGGGAATGTGCTTGATGTCTGATGTGTTCCCCAAAATTTTTAAACTCATTACATTATAGCAAGAAATAGATGAATGACATCCACCAACCATACAAGAAATATTCTATAAGTTTCA
The DNA here is from genome assembly GCF_958979055.1 of Alnus glutinosa. Classification (NCBI taxonomy): domain Eukaryota; kingdom Viridiplantae; phylum Streptophyta; class Magnoliopsida; order Fagales; family Betulaceae; genus Alnus; species Alnus glutinosa. Next base: position 19,821,433 of record NC_084892.1, read on the forward strand.
ACCCAATAGGGGAAAACTAATAATAATAATGATGATGATGATGATAATAGTCAGCAACTAGGAAGCTTTAAAAGCAATCAAAGGCAAATCACAATTAATCAAAGTCTACTTTGTAGGTACATTTAGTTGGTTGGCAGAGCCTCCTCTAGGGGAGTTGAGCTCTTCCCAAGCTTCAATCCAAGTCACCATTGCATCGACTAGCTTGTTGAAGTAAGGATCGAGCTGCTAAAGCTTAGCCCTGACCTGCTGGGAGAGTTCAATGTAGCACTTTTGAACAGACGTGCATTCCTTTGGAAGGACAGGGGATCAAAAGAATGGGACCAACTCTTCTTGCTAGAAGATACCATTGTACTCATTTTTCAGGTTAACAAAAGATTCCTGGCTTTGCTGTGCCATATGTAGGGCAGACTAGTCTTGATTCCTAACTTCAAATGATCACATATAACCTACAGGAGCATTCATAAGAAGTTATGTGCACTTCTGAACAAGTATGAGCTAAAGAATCTATTCACTATAATCCCAATAATCATTTTATGAATGTAAATGAATGTAAAATAGAGTAATTTTTGGGAGTAATTTTTGGTAATGAATGTAAAATAGATGACATCCACCCAGTGGAAAATTTTAGTGTTCTTATCTCCCTCTTTCAACCAAAAAGCCTTGACTTCTGCTTCCAACTCATTTCTTCAAGAAGAATAAACCTCTCCAATTATACAAAATATGAAAATTTACATATTTGGCTAATAAAAAGAGCCAAATGTAGAATCCATAATGAAAGAAACGAAAAGTTCATTGAACATGAAAACGGATGGATCCTAAAGATCTAGTCCATAATTAAGCAATTGGGACCTGGAGTGACTGTAGTACTAGGTCCATCCAAGAAATAGGTGAAAATAGTTATCTTTATAACACATATTCGCGAAGTCATTAAACAACCTGGGTAATTACCAGTCCACTCTATACCCAATTAACAAACTGCATAGATTCAGTTCCCAAAAAAGAAAACAATTGCAACACTTCAACAAGAGCAACAAACTTGATTGTGCTCAAACTCAAAAAATTTCAAAATTCACTAATTTAAACTTCTGGAGGAGGAACCCATGTTAGTCTACCAATACTGTCAACAATTTACAAAGATCTACTGGAGCAAACAGTTGAACCCACAAATTCGTATATTCAATCACATGAATTGCATATGAGTTCCCAAATCAGAATCAATGATAACGACACTAGGACTTTAACTAACAAATAGCTCATATCAACTCATTAAAATACACACACATTGTAAATATATGCAACTCCTCATCAAGAACAACCACACGCACACACTAACACAGACATAGGAAATTCTTTTCTTACAAAATGCACCATCACGAAATATATTTGGGTTTCTTTTCTTTTTAAAATCTAAAAGTCCTCTCCTAAAAAATATGATAAAACATTTGGGCTCTTTTTTAAATCAAAAAATTTAACCCTTAAAAAGTTTCTATAAACCAAAAGATTTATTTTTCTAAAACTTAGACGTGTGTTCCTTTCATCCATCCTCCCCTCAACTCCTCCCTCCCTCTCCTCTGCTTTGTCTCTTCTTCTCAACTCCAAGTCGCCTTTTCCTCCCTCTTCTGCCTGGCAACAATATTCAGCCCCCCAAGTAAAAATCCCTGGCTCTGCCACTAACCCCATCATTAAAAATATCTTTTGTACGATTCATTGGTATCTATAGAACTGATCTATACAAAAATATATACATACATGTGTGTGTATATGTATATGCTTGTGTAACTCATGAGTGACTAATGAGTGAAGCTATACAAACAAACAATACAGGCGATTAGCACACAAATAAACCACAAAATTGAGATCTGGAAGATGGCCCTTTTTTGTTTGTTAGTTACTAATTTCTTTATGAGTCTATGAAGATAAAATGGTTCTCATAGACTAGTAATTCAGTTCCTTCCGTTCTTTCACAAATCTGGCCCTCACCTCACGACTTCAACTCTTTACCTTCACACCCACTAACAGTCAAGTTTCAAGTCTTTCTCAGTTCCTCTTTACTCTCTTAGCCTCTCAATCTTTCTCTGCCTCTCTCACGAATCAGATCCCCTGAACCTAATACTAGGTATGGTTCAACCAAAAAAAATTTATACCCAGTAAAGTATGGAAGCACCTTGTGATAAAGTGCGGAGAACAGCCGGAGATCCTGTCACTTTTGGCAGGAGATGGAGCTTGGAGCTAGGACGTTCCGGAGATGGAGAACCGTCGGAGTCGAACCGGAGATGAAGAATGGCCGGAAATCCAGTGACTTTTGGCCGGAGATGGAGCTGGACGTACTGGTGGCGGCTTCGTAGGTGGTTGACGGTGGCATTGAGGGAGGAGATACAGAGATGGAGAGATGGAGAGAGGGAGGTTTTTGGGGGGGAAAATGATTTTGGGGGGGGGGGGGGGGGGGGGGGAAATGATCGAGAGAGGGAGGGGAGTCTTTTACTTTTCAACGGTGGTTTTTTCAATTTTTTTTTTTTTTATTGAAAAAAAGAAGGCCTGACGTGGACTATGCCACGTCAGCAGGTGAGGGACGATTGTTCGCCGTGTAGAATTACTTTGCAAACTCAGTTTCAACTTCATCATAATACCATTACAATCTTACAAACAACACAATATCACCAACTATATTTCAAAAAAAAAAAAATACAGTTGCCTCACTACCATTCCAATCACCATACCATCAAAACAACAACATATCCGTACACTAACAATCGTTCTTCCCTACACCACCCAACAAATTCACATAAAAACCCTAATATATCTAAAACAAATTTTAAGGAGTTTACCCTTGAAGTTCCCTCCTCCAAGCTCCTCATTTCTTCATTTCCTACAACATTCTCTCTCTCTCTCTCATGGTCAAAGTCTAGAAAGGGTGGGAGGGGGGGCTTCTCTAGTCTGCTTCGAATGTGAAGGGAGAAAATGAGCTTTCTCCCTTAACATTTTATGTTTTAAGAGTCTACTGATGCGTGTTAAAATTTAAGTTCGTTCGAGTGAACTTAATTTTGATCGAATGAGACGCGGCAACGTGCATTAAATTGCATGTCAAATCTCACATACTCGCATGTGGTTCCCATTTCATTCAAATGAACAGTACTTCAATCGAATGAACCTCACAGATTCAATAATTCAGCCATCTGATCTCACTTACCCCACTCGTGTGATACTACCATATGGAGATTCCATTTTGTTCACACAAACACCAAGTTCAATCGAACGAAGTAATTCAAACCCGTTTAATACGGGTCAATTTTCACTACCCCTGTGCGTCGTTCTACCATGTGGAGATCCGATTTCGATTGAAGGAAGTTGCCTAGAATTGTTTTTATTAATTAAAATGAATAACCATTGTTGATTATCCTAATGATCGAACGCCTACAAGCCATTTCCGCTTTATCTATTTACACCATAAATTCTCTTTATTTTTATCCTACTATATATTCTCTATATTTTATTTATTTTTGTATTTTCCTCAAGTTGGGTGTCACATCCTCCCCTTCTTATAAAATTTTATTTCTAGAAATTTATAATACATTCATTATTAAGCATTAATAGTGGTTACCTGCGTCCACTAGATCTAAAAATACATACAAGTCAAAGGGGAATATGTCATGATCCGTCTTCTCTTGTGGAATATCATCCCAGTTGCCATATGTAACACCCAGGAAGTGAAAGTACATATTACATATTAAGGTAATGGAGAAATGTATAAAATACCCACTAAGGTTAAAATAAGATAGAGTGTGGAAGAAAAATGTGTTTTGGAAGCGAAAACGATGGTTTCATGCACTCACCAAGCTTGGCTCAGTGACCATAGCGAGTGCGTAGAAAATAGCTTTCTAGATTAGGGTCTTATGCGCGTTTTTCCCAAATCACTACCATGTGCGATCAATTAAGAACGAAAGGACTTGGGAGAGATAGGGCAAAACAAATAGAAAAATGAAGCCAAAATGACAAGTTAAGGATTTTCTACAGAAGGCAGGGTTGACCGAGAAGTAAGCCCAATCGATCGAGAAGTCTGATCGACCGAGATTTTGGACTTATGATAGGACACATGGCAGGCTCTGGATTTTGATAGGGAAATTTGGGTGCTCAGTCACCAGAGCCTCCGCAACACCGTTGTGTTAAACCGACCTGTCTCTGATTTGACCTAATATGACTAAATGCGAGTCATGATGGCTTGGTCGACCTAGCCACAACCCCGATCGACTGAGACCAGACCTTGGTTGACGGAGCACTATAGCATCAATAAGAAATTTTATAAATAGAGGCCCAAACGTTCATAACTTCTCACCAAACTTCTCCTTCTTGAGCGTAAGTGAGGCTGTGAGGAGAGTTTGTTGAGTAGCGAGCCTTACAAAAGTGAAAACTTAATGTACAAAGCGAGGAAGTGCTCGTGTGACAATATTTCGAGACGTATATCTCACGAGCTCTCTTTGTTCATTCTTAATAATCATTAAGGTGTCGTAAAAATGCCCATGTAGACTTACACGCGGTTATATATAAATAAATATACTGGTAATATTGTGATAACCACGAAAGTAATTGTACTATTGTCTTGAGTTGTGGAAAATTATACATAACCTCAAAATTCGGACATGGAAACACTCATTCACATCACCCCAATGTCATCTGAGGTTGGAGCTTTTGAAACAGGTTGAGCATTGACCACCTTACAGTTATAGCTTCTTGGCCTATCTTCGGGAACTTCACTTACAATGTACCGTAGGATCATGACCCTTTTTCGCGGATTCTTCCTAAGAACCATTGTCGCCCTTATAGGAATCCCCCTCGAGCTCACTTACATCAACCACTTGGCATCCCTCACTCACCTTTGGCGGCGCGTACCTTCTAAAGACCAGTAGAGGGAGGCCCAACGACTTGGCCCAATACCCCTTCTTGACAGACGAAAACATTGATGAGGGATTGAGCTTCATCTTCATTCTCTTACTTGGAAGCCCAACTTAGCCAACTGAACCCCCCGGACGACGGACTTGGGATCATCCAGACGCCACCCTTTCTCTTATGCACTGGCAATTCATTCGGCATCCACCTAGGTACTCGACATATCCATTCAAGTTGAGGAAGTTGTGGAAGAGTCTTTTTTTGGTTCGCCCGAACGCTTCCTATTCAAAGAACCATTGTTGTCCTTCCTTGAGGACCCCACCTCCGACAGAGCAGCTAGAGCTATTGAAGCAATTTTTGCAGTTTTGGCCATACAACATGTGAGTAATTGTGGTTTGCTTGTTCCCTATATAACTGAAGTGGAAGCCGTATAATTTATTGTGTGCTTTCCTAAATGATAGTATAGAACAAGGGCATTAGGGCACAGTAAGGTTGCTTGCTTAAACATCAAATCAGCTGATGCAAGACAATTTCTTTTTTCCCGAATCTTTTTCACACTGGATTTTACATGGATAAATGAAACAATTCATGGGTTTATATTACTTGAAAAGGAAAAGATTTGTGGAGATTTCCTCAAATATCTTCAACTTAAAATACATTAGTTGTATCCTATATTTAACTTTGTTTTCATGCCTTTGACTCCAAAGAAAATGCCAATTTGAGGGACTTTGTCAAACTCTTTTGGCTTTGGAGGAACAAATGCATCCCTGCTCTTCGAGAAATGCTACATACTCAATTTATTTTTTACTAGACTGATGTGGCAATGCTCATCCTCTCTCAGACCAACATTTATTAAAAAATAAAATAAATCCAAAGGCTGATAGACAATGTCATATCAGCCCAATAAAATAAGAATAAGACGAGAGTTAATATTTAAAATTACTCCTGCTATTCACATCTGGCATAGAACAACTCGATTGATTACATTTTATTGCTTTGGACTTCTGAAGATTTGAATCAAGGGTGTTTCTCACCAAATACCAAGTGCATCCACCACTTTCAAAGCCACAGCTTACAGAAATGACCCTAGTGTCGTTATGGCCTTTTTTTTTTTTTTTTTCCTCCATTTTCTTGTGTCTCCAATATTGTTGCCGTGTCCTTTTACTATGTTTTAGAGGGGGTCATGTTTTTAGGAATTTTGACATGTTACCCTACCCCGACCCGCTAAAAAGTGTTTCAGTAATCTCAAACATCAATTTCAGTGATAATCAGTTAATTGAAAAGAAAATAATCCCTTTTTGACATAATTTTCTTAATCATTTAATATTTTTACCTTATTAATATTTTTTGCATGCATTGGATTTAGAATCGATTATATCCATATGGAACTGGCTGCACACAGTCCCATCAATACAACTCTGTGTGTGTGTGTGTGTGTGTGTGTGTGTGAGAGAGAGAGAGAGAGAGAGAGAGAGAAACTGGAATCAAAATTTCAGTATGTAACTAATTTCGTTGGTTGCTGTTCTGTATTGCAAAATTACAAGAACGTGACCCGAGAACTTGGAATAAAATTGCAGTATGTAGTTTTTTCTTGTCAGTTTTGCACTAGGAAAAAATATAACGTACCCCAAAAACCTTTGAACTTTCCCCACGAGGAATCTTCAACTTGTTGTCAGCTTGCCTTAACTATATATGTCGATCTTTCTCCCAGTAATCACGTTAGAAAAATGTTTGATGTATGACGGGTTACATATATTTCTGTTTTCCTTTTGTAGGAGGATCCAATGAATATGCATAAAGAACAAATCTGAGTGCTGACATCCCTCGAGAGGCTTAGTTGGAACTGTGAAATGAAAAAATATCCCTCTACCTCCAAAATTTTTCACTCCAGAAGAAATTGTTGGAAAATGAATGCCGCTTTAAATGGTAAGAAGGAAGCAGTGTATTATCTGCAGACCCAATTCTAATCATTTGGGTCCATTTCCTCATCCTGATCCCAGACCAGAGTCACGTTAGTTTTACCACCACTGTCCAAAGATTCTGGTAGTTGTACTATATCATTTTCATATTCCTGGAATTCATTTTCATCCACTTTACCCCCTTCTTCTCCAGTTGACTCGAAGGCAACAGCTTTTTCACCATGTTGCATCCACTCAGGGCACTCATCTTCCCCTCCATATACGGTACGGCCATCGTTGCCTTTTACCTGAGTAGGAGGCTCAGCAGAAGATACTCTACAAGAGCATTCAGGGAGTGGGTGTGAAAGGAATGAAGATGGTTTAGAAAAGAGGGACTGCCGTATGAGGCCTTCCTCTCCCAAGCTTTTGTTAAGATGTTCCTGCACTAAGAGTGTCCAATTATGCTTGGGATGGAACATATTGTCACGGGTAATGTTGGAAAGTTCTGCAAGAATTTTCCTGTTTGAAAAAACCAGATAGTGTCAGAAAATAAATATCGATAAAAGCATGCACAAATTTAAGCACTTTTCTGGTAGTGAAATATACAAGTCATTAAAAGAAAGATACGAAAGCAATAGCAAAAATGGTTTACTCAAAAGTAGTAACTAAAGATTGGTCAAAGGGAAACACAACTCTTTCATATTTATAGAAAGTTTAGGTTAAAAATGCTAAGCCTTTTCTTTGAGAAGGCAGATACCTAATACTTCTGCTCAGACAAAAAAAAAAAATGATAGCAATACTATCTCCATTCCAATCTGAAGAGAAAAATCGATTAACAGAGAAGTCCAACAGATGGAGAGCCAAACACTTAGTATCATGATTGGATAAAATAGTAAGCGCAGATAGCCATGAAATTTGATGCCAACAAAAAATTCAATGTCCATGTCTATGTGCGCACACAAATGTAGATGTGGATACAGTACAAATGCTACAAATAGAAGCACAAGCTTTGGCAATAACTTTATTATCACATAATAAAAACATATTGTAAAAGAGGTTCCATATATGCAAACAGAAAAACACAATTGCCGTTTTTTCTTGTTAAAATTGGTGGCCCCAAAGCATTGAAGACCAAGAAAAAGCAACCTATAGAGTATTTCATTGTCCCTTAAATTTTAAACAAGTCAATTTTGTTTCATTAGCTTGGGCTTATTTTTTTTTTCTTTTCAGATGCTATTTAGAATACACTATTGACTATTTTAGTTCCCACGGAACATCTTTAACCACTTCATGATATTACTTGCATGCACATCTTACCTGTCTGGTCTGTATGTTCTAGAAGAAGCAGTCTCGTACAAACGCTGTCCCATGACCAAGTTTGAGAAATCTGGCCATCCACTGCCATCATTGTTAAAACCGGAAAAGAATGCATCTGCTTCCACAGAGACAATATAATCTAGAGCATCCCATAGTAACCTGTGTGCTTGCATCCTCAAATCCAGGGGTGAAGGGTCTGGTTCTGTGTCAGTCTCTGTAATCCAACCATACCAGCCTTCTTTTTCATGTCGATAGATAGGTCTATCAGGAGGTGGAGGAAGAGGCCGAGGCCGAGGACCAGCTTTTTTCCATTCTTCTTTAAGTTGTTCATCTCTTTTGGCAGGAGGCATTTGGAAAAGATCTAGAGGAAGTGGTGTTTCAGGTCCAACCAAGTCGGAAAACTCTTTGTTGCTGCACAGGGAAGTGCGATCCACCAAGTTGGCAAACATGCCACGCAGAGGGATCAGAACACGCTGACCACCAAAAGTTTCAGAACCTGCTAGGTATATTATTGTCTTAGGAGGATAGCCCATTGCTCGAAGGAGAACTCCAACCTGCAAAGGTTTTGTCAACAACAAATTAATGCACTTCAAACTAACCGTGCTAAAATTGTGATCAGCATAGAAAAGAGGCATGTTTTCAATAACATTGGGAGAATTGTTCCACAAATACTCCATTATTTTCACAAAAGTGAATACCAATGAAAAGCCACAATGTATGCATAATAAAGATTTGTTGTACCACACCAATAGGCATAACCCAGGCCAACCCAATAGGGCTGAAGAAGGCATTTCATAGGGCACTAGCCATCTCACAATTTAGTAAAAGGTGGTCCACAAACTCCCCACTCTTCTCATATAGCACCAATCAACCACAATGACATGCCACTTTCTAAGATTATCCATGGTTAAAATCTTCTCTAAGGCAGCCAACTAAGCAAAGAATGCCACTTTCAAGGGAACCTTATTCCGCCAAATACTCCAAGGGAAAGGAGTGCTAGCATGGGGAACAAGGAAATTGTAGTTAAGAGTGATGAAGGTGGCATTGAAGCTTCTTTCGAACAAACCTCTAGCGTGAAAACGGAAAACACTCATGATATCTACTTTAAGAAGATCCCAATAAGTTTGGAAGAACGTCATAGTAAAATCGCCAGGGCCTGGCGCCTTATAACCATTCAAGGCTTTCACCACCTCAAATACCTCATCTTCCTCAAAAGGTCTCTCCAACCACATGGCCTCATCCTCCCCAATGGAAACAAAAGAAAGGCCAACCAACCTAGGCCTCCAATTGTGTCCTCGATGAACAAGCTATCATAGAACTACAATGTGATTACTTATCTCATATTGATCTGAAGAGACTGTACCATTTACCTCCAATTGATCAATAGGGTTATTCCTCCTTCGAGCTGTCCACTCGATGGAAGGACTTTGTGCACTGTCTCCCTCTCTTACAGACAACACCCTCGATTTCTGCCTCCACCCACCTCCCCCAAAAGAGGATTCCTCTCCAAATCATTAATCCATGTAAACTTCCTCATTTTCTCCTTCCTCGCTTGGACCTCTCCCTTCTTCCAAGCCCTCAAGAACCCGTAAATCCTCCATAAGAAGCTTTTTCTCTCTCTACATTACCAAACACTTCCTCATTCCAGGCATTTAAGTAAACTTTCAAAGCCTTAAATTTGCGGGCTAAAATATAAATCAGAGAACCTTGAAAATGATAGGAAGTCCACCACTGTTTCACCCTAACTACGAAACCCTCTAATTTTAACCACATGTTCTCAAACTTGGAATATCTTCTACCTCCATGAAGACCTCCGCAATCAAGGAGGATGGAGAAATAATTTGAACGCTGTCTTGGTAACCTCTTCTGGGCCAAGTAGGGAAACCGGGATCTAACTCGGGGGAAACAAGAAATCTATCAATTCTAGACCAAGGGATTTGACCACGTAAAAGAACCTCCTACCAGAGGAATATCTATAAGCTCCTGCTCAAAAATGAAGTCTAAAAGCTCCATAGCTGGACTAAAGCCGGCATCACCTGATCTCTTAATAGGAAAGCGAGAAAGAAATGTTGAAGTCCCCCCCCCCCCCCACCCCCCCCCCCCCCAAAAAAAAAAAAAAACACCTGGACAAGTTTCACCAATTAATAAAACCAACCAATTTATCCCAAAAAAGCCTTCTATTACTATCATTATTAGGGCCATAAACACTCGGGAAAGCCCAAGAAAATTAATCATCGACGTTTCTGAAAGAACAACCAAGAACTTCCCCACACACTCTTCGCCGTATTCCACCACCCTCCAATCCCACATGATCAAAATACCTCTGGAAGCCCCCTTTGAGCTCAAACAACACCGATATACATTAATGCAACCCCATATAATACTACACGGCATAAACTCCAATTTAGTCTCCTCTAGACAAATGCCTTCCATTCTTTGAGAAATTTTTTAACTTTAAGGCGCTTCTCCCCCTCATTTAACCCTCTAACATTCCAGGATAACAACAGAGGCACCCCCTTGACCCTGCTTTTGCTAGAACTTCCACCCACTGAATCATAATTAATGGAACAAGCCAATCTTTTTAATTCCCTTTGTCCTTTGTTGGCTGATTTGGAGATGGAAGCCCACTTCCCCCAGTAATGACTCATTTCAATAGTTGTTAACAACGCCATGAATTCCCCTTCAAAACTATCACAAGATAATCCTACACAGTGACCAATATCCTCCACCTTCTACCAGACCCAACTAAAGGTTATTGACCGTGAACAATCAGGACTGACAAACACACTAGGAGGACAGCAATACAAGGGCTCACGCACAACAGGTTCCTAACGAGAGCATAACATCAATTCTGAGCAAGGACTACTACTTTCTACACAACATCCAGCAAACGCAGCCAACGAACCAGACTCTTTATCACCCACAAGCTCAATTTCCATATAGAATTGGAGCTTACCTTCTCAACGGACTGATCCTCAAAAGCTAACTCACTGCCCACACTCAATAAGTTTCCCAGACCTGGAAAATCAGCAACAAAAACCATGCCCAAAGGCCAGGAGCTACGATCTGGCTTCACTATATGACCGCCAGCAAGTTCTGAGATTGGGGATGGGACAGAAGATTGCGCCTGAGTATCCACTGACGAAGACAAAACACCATCAGATACAAGGTTGCCACCATTGACCTCCGACGAAGGCAAAATGTCGTTGGCAACAATATTGCCACCAACATCCTCCGAGAACCCCATCAACTGCTCCTTGGCTGGTTCAGAACCTATCAGAAAAATCCTCAAAGACCCATCAGTATGACTGCGGCTCGGGCCTGCACCTGCACAGCCCACGCTAGTGCCCAAGCCCATCCCCATAGTAACACTAGCCCTCGCCCATGACTTCAGCCCTCCACTTAAGGATGGGTTTGAACCTGGCCCGCGTTGACCAAAAAACCCGAGCTACCATCTGAGCCCTTGCCTAAGACTCCCCACATCTTTTTTTCAACCCAACCTCAAAGACTTGGGTTTAAGGGCATCAGATGGGCCCAATTTCGGCCCCAACTCACCATTATCCACTGGACTAATTGTACGCCCTACAACGGGAAACCCAAGACTGTCCTCCCTTGTACCTTCCCCACTGCTAACCTACTGAACCAGCGACCCGGTAAAGTCATGGTTGGCTTTCCTCGACCGAATCAATGCCTCCTTGTACAAATTTCTACGCACCTCTACCCCTGATACGAGCTTTTTCTAATTTGGCAGTTGCACCACCATGCTTGACAAAGCATGGCCACAAGAAACCGAGTGAGATACTCCATACCCACCGCCGAATGATGGCTAGGCAAAATTAACACCTCTTCAACCACCACCGGAGGACTCCTCAAAAAAAGTTGCAACCTTTCACAGCTCAAGGACACATCTTTTCTATCCCTGCCCTTCTTGGCCCTCTGGTAGAACAATGAAGCCACGCCATTGACCACCACCATACTCCGCCAACCTCAAGTACCAACCATGTCAGTTCGAACACCTCTGCACTATGAAACCAGTACTGCCAACCCTCCAAGACTTCACAAACTACCCCAGCCCTCCTACGCGAATCAAAGCCTCAACCATCTCCGACAACCAAGCCACACTAGCCTTTCCCAAATGCACAGCATGAGAGACACCCAACTCCATTCGACGAAACTTAACACCGAACGTCCTTCCTATGCCGAAAGCACATACATCTTGGATTTAACAAAAAAATGACTCGAGTACCCCATCACACAACAATCAAAACTGAGAGTTGGAGATAGCGCCAGAACCGGCAACCCAACTTACACGACAATACACACGGGCACACCTAACGTGATGGAGAGAGAGAGAGAGAGAGAGAGAGAGAGAGTATGATTATTCCTACTAGCAAAGAGGGGGGGAGGGGGGGGGGGGGGGGGGTAGAGAGAAAATTAAGAACTCCTTTCTCTATGCTTTCAATTGTAAAAATCATATGATGACTATAACTCTACTCCCAAAATTGATGGAACACAATGAAATGCACCTAAGTCTGGTTAGATCGTGAAGGGGTTTTGGTTGGCGGGTTTTGTGACCGGGTGATTTTCTTCTCTGGCAATGGTACAAGTTTCTTATGGGTTGGCCGTCTGAGTTTGGGTATGGAGAAGGCGAAATCTTTCACCTTATTTGTGGATACAGGTACGACGAAGCTCCGGCTACAAGAAAGGAGGAAAAGCTATGTTGGAGCTGTCTCTTCGGGCCCGAGGTGTGTGGCTTGGCTGATAGAGACGATGGAAGAGGTGCTGAGGCATATCGGTGTCGAGGAATTCGTGAGATCTACTCGAGAGGCTTCAAATGTCGTCACAGTCAAGAGGGGAGGTAATAGGGCCGGTCATTTTTTGGAGGTGGTGGTACAAGGTGAGGGGGGGACGGAGAGGGTTTATCATGCTACCGAAAGGTCGTGAAGGGCGAGGAAGGGGTAGATTCTCCGGGGAGCTGAGCAAGGTTTTGGCTTTTTTTGGAAGTCATGAAAGGTTCTCCCTTTTTCGGCCCTGGTCCTAGGGTGGAGCTGTCTTCTGAACCTCCGGCCTCCTTCACATAACACGCCTCAACAGTTGGGTGTAGTCGACTGAGAGGGAAACAGCCATGCTGCAGCTATTCCTTCAGCTATTGAGGAAGGGGGTAGGGTGGTTCAAAGCAAGAAGAAGACACTGCTTCCTCTCATGTGGGTGTGGAAGGGAAAATTCAAGAAGGTTTTAGGGGAATTGGACCGGACCATGGCTTCATTTTGGCCTGGCCTGGCCTGGTTTGGGTTGCAGTTTGGGCTAGGTCGCACGGGCAGGCCCGTTACCATCCGCAAGCCTTGTTGGACTGTTTCCAAACGGACTTGTATGCCCAATCCCAACTTTAGGGATGGGTCTGAGCCGAAAGAGTTGTCGGAGTCACCAGAGCTTTCAGATCAGGTTCTGAGAACAGCGAAGACGGTAACAGAGGATCTTCTGGAGGTGTCTCTAATGATAGGTGTAGCTCCAGTAAATCTAGAGGAGACTTCGAATGGGTCTGGTCCGTTGAGGTTAGATGGTGTCAATGGAGCCACCTCGTCGGCGGTTTTCATCCAAACAACGCCAAAACTCAAAACTCGGTCTATCCTTCCATAGTGACGGCGAGACTCAGTGACGGGGGAGATACACAAACCGGTTGTAAGTACTTTCCAATGAGGCTTTCATAATTCTTGAAAGCTGATAGTTTTGGGTAAAGCTCCAATTATGGCTTCTTCCCCCTCTATCCACTCAAACGTTTCTAGGTTGGTTCCAGAAGGTACGGACCCAAGCAAGTCTATAAAAACAGCTTCCATCTGTAGTTGGGAACACAGTGCAAGCGGAGGCTGTGTACCCCTCGAAAGGTAAAGGGTAAACCGGAGATTCAAAACTTGGAGTCTCCATTAACTATGATACAAAGGGCGCATCCAATAGGCAGGGGAAAGGTAAATTTCAAGCTGTTTAGCATTGAGGGCTTTGGGGGTTTATTCGTTTCATGGGGTTTGGGTTTGAGGGTTTGTCGGGTTTTAGGTTTGTGGGCCTTGGGTGGGAGGGCTTGGGTTTTCTACTCGTTTTGAAGCCTCCTGTGTATATTGCTTGTGTATTCACTATTCAAGGCACCTTTTGCTTTTAATAAATTATTATTCATCAAAAAAAAAATGCACCTAAATTAACAACTCCACGAAATTTAACATAATACTATTATATATAGAAAATGTTTTTGTCCAAAATGTGGAGAAAGATTGAGAACCAACTCCCATAACATCAGTACCTCCTCAATCTTGCCACATGTTGACATTCTCTCTTTCATTTTCCAATGCTTTTTGGGGCAATGATGAGGCAAAAAGGTGATATAATAAAGATCGAATCTCTATTTGTCAAGTTCTTTTAGGTAAATTACTTCTCCACAAGTTTCTTAGTTCCACTGGATGCATGCAAGCACAACGACATTGTAACATAAATTTTCTCAAGGTTTGTCATTACTTGAAGGGACATATGGACCTTCCATCGAAATATAAGTGTTGAAATACATTTTATATAACATTTAATAGATAATGTTTGTTAATCTCAACATAAATGAGGACATTAAGTACTTCAACAAGTAACTCATACCAGCTTAACTACTTTAAAATTTTGATTATGGGGTTGATTACTCGATTCTACTCTTTTATTTCCCTTCATGTCAAAATGCTTTGTGAAGTGCCTTTGGATTATTTCATTTTCATAAACATCCAAACACCCTTAATTGGTTACCATAAATGAATGTCTAAAAGCTGATCCATTGCATTTTGCATATAAAACACCTATTGTTTCAAGTTTTCAACTATGGAATTTTCTTCGGTTAGTATACTAAAGGATACTGATACTTGGGAACAACTTAAGTCCAGTTACTAATTTAAAACGAATGAAACATTGTGTGTGGTACCAGGAATCCTCAATAAAGACAAAAAAAAATGATATTTCTGGAATTTACCACCGCAATCAAGACAAACTTAACACCAATCTGGGGTAAATGAAGTACAACGCTTATGTTAACATAATTTGGAAGTGAACTTTTAATATTGAGCATACCTCTTCAGGCATGAGGGGGCACGAACCATTTTCTCTACGCAAGTGAGAGTCCACACTTAGTTCCTCACTAACAATTCCTCGCTTGATCATCTGTGCCCTCCGATATTGTATGAGTTCAGTGTGAACATCCTACCAAAGTAACAGAATTAACAAGATAACTGAGGAAAAATAGACAAGTGAATAAATAAATTGTTTAGTTTTTCTGAGTTATAATTGAGGTAGAGATGCATGGCAAATACATAAAAAAAAAAAATTTTTTTTTTTTTTTTGGATGAATGAAACACTTTATAAAGCTCAAACACAACAATACAACCTCTCCAGTAAACACTGGAACCAACAACTACAAAGGGACATATCCCCTAAGCAGACAAACCCAACCTACCCCTGCTGAACAGATTGAAACAGCAAAAAGAAACACAGGAACACACAGAACAACCAAAGACAGGAACAGCCTCAACTTGGAACAACAAACCAACCAAAACAACACAACCACAGCCAGCTGGAAACTTCAAACAAAAGCCATTAAACCCGGATCAGAGTTTGGAGATTCCAGAGATGAACAAGACCAATTTTATCCCCTATCAGTTTCACAGATCCTTTAGCAAGCAACCTTGCTCGGACTTGCCATTTAATCTGCAGAACTATAGTGTCTTCTGATCTAGCAGGATTGCCATGGAGAAGATCGTTTCTCTGCTTCCAGAGATGATACACTGCCGCCCCTAAACTCAGCCTACAAAGAACTGATTTCAAGCTTTTGTTATTCATTCCCCCTTTAAACCAGTTAACCACATCATTCCAGGAGACAGGAGGATCAACAACTCCACAATCTGTCAAAATCACCCTCCAAATTCTTCGGCCGAAACTGCAGCTAAAGAAAAGATGATCCCTGGTCTCTATGTGTCCATGACAGAAAAGACAGACCATAGAACCAGTATATCCCCACAAGCTCATCCTATACTTGGTAGTTAAACCATCCCTAAAAGCCAGCCAAAGAATAAAAGAGTGCCTTGGAATGGCTAAGGGAAACCAAACAAGATTGTACCAATCCACCTTCGGGAACTTCACCCTCAACTGGTTCCAAGTTTCAGAGCAAGAATACTTACCAGTACTGGACTTCCAAATAGGTGTATCCTCATTTCCAATAGAAATATCAGGAAGCCTGCACTGAATTTCCACCAAACTTTCCGAACGAGCAGATTTCCAATGCCATTCTCCATTTTTTATAATAGAAGATAGCATGGGTCCAATGTTATGTCCTGCAGCATAAGTAGTTCTTAATCCATATTTCTCAATTAGACAACCAGCAGGGTGCCAAGAGTCATACCACATGAAGATCCGACTGTCAGTGCCAATCTTGAAACTAAGAAAATAACTAGCAAGGGGCCTAAGCTTCAAGATCTTCCTCCAACTCCAAGAGCAAGTTTGTGGTATAGGGACTTGCCAAAAGCTTTTCCCTCTCAACCACATTGTTTCCACCCAAGCAACCCAAATGGAACCGGCCTTGGCAAACAAATTCCAGATATGAACCATCATTGAAGCTTGGTTCCAAATTTCCAACTTCTTGATACCTAACCCCCCTTCTCTCTTAGGAGCACAAACCCTCTCCCAAGCCACTTTAGCCCTAGCTTTAACATCTAGCCCACACCAAAGAAACCGATTGAATTTTTGTTCAATCAATTTGATAACCTTCTTTGGAAGTATAAAGATACGGGACCAATACACTTGAAGGCTATAGAGGACTGAAGAAATGAGCTGAAGACAACCAGCAAAAGATAATTTTCTAACAAGCCAAGAGTCAATACGAGCTGTGATCTTAGAAACCAGCATCTCACAATTTTTTTTTTTCCTTTAAAGAAAGTCCAAACAATGGATTTTTTATTAAATTTAGAGGCAACAACAACAAAGAATAATTTAAACAACACATGACAGGCTTTGACTTAGGAGTACTTAGATGGACACCTTGATTCTCGACAATGATACATAAAAGAAGACCCAATAGACAAGAGAAATGGGCTCAAACAGCTTACCTGAAATAGTTCTGCACAACCATGATATGCCAAGGTATCTCTCAATAAGCCAGGATGAAAAGCAAGGAAAGGTTGGCCCCACCCTTGTAACCTGTGGAGAAGTACAAAACTCATACTCATGAAGTGCGGGAAAGTTTCTGAGACTTGTGGACTTATAAGGATAGATAACAGTAATTTATTTTAGCAAATGATTTTTTTATTATTATTTTAGCAACCTTTCATTGAAAACCCTCTGTTGGCAAGCTAATGCTCTTTCCACACTCAAAACATTATCATGTTATTGCCCCCACGAAAGCAAAGGCTAGCACAAATTTTAATGCAGAACAAAAAAAAAATTGCAGTCTTCTTTTTCTTTCTTAAAAAAAAAAAATCGAAATATCATTAAAAAGTGAAAGGCGCAACCCGGGTACCAATTGCAGTCTTCTATACATCAATATTTGATCCATTGTATAAAAGTCATTGCAGTACGGAAGGTGGCGTGATTCATACCTCTCCACCATCCGGCGCCCAAGAATCTGAATATCTGTCCGGAATTGAAGTGCATGGAAGGCAACCCTGCATCTAAGCCTCTGAAACTCAGCCATGCTAGGTGGAAGGATGGACTGAAAAGAAGATGATAATTGCTTGAAGTGGATTATTACAGTTTAATACGGTAGAGATTTAAATAAATGACAACATAGCAATGTAACTCAATGGAAGCATGCTCTTAGAAACCCAAGAAAAAAAAAACAAAAAAAGGCATGCATACTTGACCTCCCAACCACAAATTGGCTGACATATTACAAATTGAAACCAGTGCAAATGATGGAAATGATAACTTTGAGAACTAAAATAAATGGAACTTGAGGGCCACTAGCGCCTAAACAGCAAATAGAGGTAAAATGATAAATCATTGAAACATGATTATGATGAAGCATTTAATCCAACATCCCCAAAATCCACTAAAGTAGACTGTTCCTGCACATTATTTTTCACACATAACATATATCTTTCTTTTTCACCCAGAGCTGTATGCAACAGAGTGATTATAACTAATAAAGTTGATTACTGGCAATTGCCCAAAAATGATGTGTGTGTGTGTGTGTGTGTGTGTGTGTGAGAGAGAGAGAGAGAGAGAGAGAGAGAGAGAGAGGAAAGTGTTGAAACTTATGATGATCAATTTCATCTTAAATAATGAAATAATTCCATAGTCTATCCTTTCCATAATATCAACCAAGAGGAGCATATAAAGATCTAAAAAAACATTCGTACAAAAGCCTATTGTATAAGCAAAAAGAAGAGAAAGGCCAAGAAAAGTCGATTTTTCTGTTTTCCTCCTTTCACAATCCATAGCAAAGACTAAATCATTATGCTCCTTTGAAATGTTTGTTCCCTATCTATGCAAAAACATATGAACGATTGTCATTAAATGCTGGAAAATTGACACAGTAAAGAGTCATCCAAAAGTCTGGGAGGAGTCCAAAAGTGATCTGACAATTAGTATCGATGGAAGCAACTCAAGCAATCCAAAAAAAAAAAAAAAAAGATTTTATGATGACCACAAGATAGAAATAGCATCTACAGAGGAACCACCAATTCAGAAGCACCCAATCATAGTTATTAAGCAATTGAATAACATGATCAAATCACCCGGGGAGCCAGGGTAATATACCATGTTCCTTTTTATAATACTGATTTTGGAAATATTTAGCCAAAATATTAAAGCAGTTATTGCTTTGTTTAATTTAGTAATCAACGAAGACTTAAGGAAACTAACAATAACAAGGAGGCGTGGAAATTTAAACTTCCGCACAGACGCAAATTTTTATCAGGGAAGTAACGTAACAGAATAAATCAGCAACACAAGACTATCTATCAAAAAAATTCTGCAATGGTCAAACCTAGGCCCAAATTGAACTGGAGGCTCTATTTTAGGCCAAATTTCATTCTCATGCTTTAAAGAAAATATTTCGCCTTTTGGTTCTCCCTATAAAAACCATCCTTAAAAAAGGAGCTTAAAGAGCACGTAGGAAAACCGTCCTTTTAGACTATTAAAGACACATCAAAGTGGAGAAAACTGCCAACTCACAGGCAACCCCTTTTTTATCAGAGCCATTAGGCAAACCTGTAAACAAATCCAGGATTGGGAGTTGGATATGGTCCTTTCTTTCTTCGATCGTATATACTCCAGTTCGGCTCGACATGGGGAGGGTGATAGGTTAGTGTGGAATCCTTCTAAAAAAGGTTTATTTGAGGTGAGATCCTTCTATAAAGAGCTTATTAGGAAAGATGGCCCTTTTGTCCCATGTTTCCCTTGGAAGAATATTTGGCGTGTTAAGGCTCCAACTAGGGTGGCCTTCTTCGTTTGGTCAGCTGCTTTGGGTAAAATATTGACGCATGATAACTTACATAAGAGGAAAGTGATAGTAATTGAGTGGTGTTGTTTATGTAAGAAGAGTGGGGAGTCTATTGATCACTTGTTGCTTCACTGCGAGGTCGCTCAGGCTTTTTGGAGCTATGTCCTTACTTTATTTGGGGTTGAGTGGGTTATGCCACGTACGGTGTTGGAGTTGCTGAATAGTTGGGGAGCGACACTTGGGGGTGGTCATGCTATAGAGGCTTGGCGGTTAGCTCCTTTATGCTTGCTGTGGTGTATTTGGAGGGAGCGGAATGCTAGGCTGTTTGAAGATGTAGAGACATCCATGGTAGAACTACGGAAGCGGTTGCTCAATACTTTATATTTTTGGATAGCGCCCCATCATTGTTTGAGCTCTTTTACTTATGTTGAATTTTTAAATTTATTTTCTGTTCGTCCCTGTTAGGGGTTCTCTTGTATACTTCCCGTGTATAAGGGTTGCGCCCCTTTGCGCTTTTTTATATTATTGCAATTACTTATCAAAAAAAAAAACCTGTAAACTTCACACTATGGAGACTTGAGTCTTTAAATATGCAGAATTTGTTTGAAGTTATCTTAATTGCTTTCGCATCATCAAATCCAATTTTGATATCCTTGACTCATTGGTGGATAGGAGAAAAAGATAAATGCCAAACAAGAGGGCTCCTCTCAGGATTCACCAAGAAAAGCTATGAGCTGCACAACTCATCAAAGCTAACTAATTTTTTTTTTTTTGATAAGTAAGAACTTTATTAAAGAAAACGTAAAGCGCCCCTAAGTACACAGGAAGTATACACAAGGAAAACCAAAGGTAACCCAAAAAAACCCACAACACCAAGGCCCAGAACACAAAAGAACCAAAACAAGCTACAAAAGAACCCAACTAAGAACAATACTACCCACTACCCGTCAAGGCACAACAAACCTACAACATGTGTGCCTTGCCTTTCCTATGCCTAGAGGGGTAGTTCGCGTCACCATAGTTGATGGAACTATGCAAATTTAGAAGCTCCCCTTTCCCTTTAGACTTCTGGCGCGCAAAAAACTGGAACTCCTCTTCCATGGCATCGCGAATAGCCAAAGCCTCCTCCCCAAAATCCCCATCCATCGCCCAATCTAAGGGCAAACCATCCCAATAATCATCTCCATCCTCCTCCCACACCACAATCTCCCCATTATGATCAAAACCAACTGACCAATTCTGAGATTGGGAGACACCATTAAAGCAACCACTCGAAGGGGACGAAGGACCTACCACCCCGCCATTGTTGACCTCCTGAAGCGCCACGGGAGGGACTGAAATCGGGGGAAGGTTAAGAAACCCCTTCCTAAAAAGGCCCTGATGCACTGGCGTCACTGACTTCTTCATTACAGGAGGCTTTGCCGCCTTCTCAGCTGGCGGCTCTGCACCTGTAACCCTCTTATCAACGTAGCCAATTGACATCTTCACGGCTTCCAAAGAATCAGAAAGTAGCCCATCATTCCACTTCACAGACTGCCCTTCCCTCAATTTTTTCGCCCTCCTGTAGTAACACTGAAAAGGCTTAGAAACCACCACAGGGAGGGGAGAACGCAGCTCATCAAAGCTAACTAATTGCCAGACCTTTGTCCTAATACTCTTAACCGTTTTGAAATTAGTAAGCCTGTGAAGAAATTTCCATCTCATTGTTAAATGAAGTCCCTTTTAAACCATTACTCTAGCATATTACCATTTTATTCTTCACCACCTTTGTACCACAGAAATTAATGGGGTTTTGTGGTATTACAAATTTGTATCTTCCTTCTTCTCTTCCTCCTCCGGCACTGTAATGATATCTTTAACTATTATTCACAATTGTTATTGTAGAAAACAACAATTTTATTTTTTTGATAAGTAATAAGCCAATCTCATTAAAAGCAAAAGGCGCCTCTTAGTACACTGAGAGTATACTAAAGGAAATGCCTAGCTAGAGAAACGAGTAAGGAAATCAAGAAAGCTAAAAGATAAGGGGAACACATAAGCCGTAGTCCAAAGATACAAAGTGTGATAGAAGGAGGATAAAAGTTCCTCGAGGGTCTTCTCCATGTCCTCGAAGCTCCAATTATTTCTTTCCCTCCATAAGCACCAAAATAGGCAAGTGGGCGCCATTTTCCAGCACTCCTCGACTGGCCCAAAGACCACCAACAAGCAAGCAGATCGATAACCCATCATGGCATAATCCAAGACAACCCAAAGCGACTGAAAAGAGAATACCACAAGGCAGAAGCCACATCGCAATGGAGAAGAAGATGGTCAACGGACTCCTCCGTCTTCTTGCACATGTAGCATCTGTTTAGCACAATAACATGACGCTTCATGAAATTGTCCAAGGTGAGGATCTTCCCAAGAGCCGCCGACCACGAAAAGAAGGCCGCCCTTGAGGGGGATTGGGTCCGCCACACACACTTGCAAGGAAAGCGAGTACTTATAGGACAAGTCAAGGAGCAGAAGAAAGACTTGACCTTGAAAGGGCCTTTTTTGGAAGGGATCCACCAAAGTTTGTCTTCGATACCTCTTCTAACTATAACTGAATGCAGCATCTGGAAGAAAGAAGCAAAAATATTCACCTCCCAACTATGCGCTTCTCTAGCAAAGCTCACGTTCCACTGATTGGAACCACCCGATAACTCTAGGTTATTTGCAACAGAGGCATCCTTCGCAGTGGCTTTACCAAAAAGAGATGGAAAAGCTGCCTTGAGAGTCATATTCCCAGCCCACAGATCGTGCCAAAAGCTAATCACGGTCCCATCCCCAACTTCGAATCTGGTGTAGCCTGAAAAAGTCTTCCAACCTTTTCTAACATTCTTCCATAATCCCACCCCGAAAGCTCCTGTGGGAACATGGGAGCACCATCTGCCCCGTAACTAGCCAAATTTGGATTTCACCACAGTTCTCCACTAAGCATCTCTCTCAATACCAAACTGCCACAGCCATTTACCTAGAAGAGCGTGGTTGAACATTCTTAAGTTACGGATACCCAACC
Source organism: Alnus glutinosa (assembly GCF_958979055.1). Taxonomy (NCBI): domain Eukaryota; kingdom Viridiplantae; phylum Streptophyta; class Magnoliopsida; order Fagales; family Betulaceae; genus Alnus; species Alnus glutinosa. Next base: position 19,844,021 of record NC_084892.1, read on the forward strand.
CTCCCTCAGAGATCAAGGAGCAAACCTTAGCCCAGCTAACAAGGTGATATTTAAATTCTTCACCAATCCCTCCCCATAGAAAGTCTCGTTGGAGCTTCTCAATGTGATTAGCCACGCTAGCACGGTTGGGGAGGAAGGACAAAAAGTACATAGGTAGGTTGGAAAGTGTGCTCTTAATAAGGATGATCCTGCCGCCTTTGGAAAGATACATTTGTTTCCAACTGGCCAACCGAGGCTCCATCTTTTACACAATGACATCCCAAATAGACTTTGCCTTGTAAGAAGCCCTTAGCAGAAGGCCAAGATACTTCAGGGGTAGAGAGGAGGTCCCACAACCTAAAATGCCAGTCAACTCACCCATGTTGTCCACATTACCCACAGGAACCAAAACAGACTTAGCCAGAATAACCTTTAAACCAGAAACAGCTTTGAAAAATAAGAGAACTCAAAGATGACGGAGATGATTAGTGTTGGCCCCACAAAAAACCAAAGTATCATCTGCGAACAAGTGTGAGATATTTACGGCTGGAGGCCTAGAACCCACAAAGAAGCCTGAGAGAAAACCTCTATCAACAATAGCAATGATCATTTTGCTCAAAGCCTCCATGACTATAACAAAGAGAAAATGAGATAGTGGGTCACCCTACATCAACCCACGAGAGCTACTGAAAAAGCCAGCTGGAGAGCCATTTACCAAAACGGAGAAGCAAACCGAAGATATGCAATGCACTATCCAAGAGCACCATTTCTCCCTGAAACCACACCTCCTCATCATGTACAAGAGGAAATTCCAATTGACATGGTTAAAAGCCTTTGCAATATCCAGCTTGCAAAGTAACCTAGGATTGTCAGACTTGAAACGACTGTCCAAACATTCGCTAGCTATGAGGACCAAATCCAGAATTCGACTACCTTTAACAAAAGCGTTACGAGGCTTAGATATAATCTTTTCCATAATTAAACTCATTCTATTAGCAAGGACTTTAGCGATGATCTTATAAGCCCCACTAATAAGACTAATAGGCCGAAAGTCAGAGATACTGATCACCCCAGCTTTCTTTAGAATTAAAGCAATGAAGGAGACATTAAGGCTTTTCTCGAAATAGCTATGAGCATGGAAATCTAGGAAAACCTTCATGAGACCAGATTTGTTTACATCCCAGCAGTCTTAAAAAAAAGCCATAAAGAAGCCATCAGGGCTTGGGGCCTTATCTTTATTCATACTTTCACCACCTTTAAAACCTCCCTCTCGACAAACGGGAGCTCTAGCCCAGAGGTCTCCACCTCTAGAGAGTCGAAAGCAAAATTATCCAATCTAGGCCTCCAGTTGTGATATTCAGAAAATAAAGAGTCATAAAACTAAACAATGTGATCTTTGATAACTGAAGGATCGAAAGTAGCTAAGCCGTTGACAGAAAGCGACTCTATAGAATTGAATCTCCGATTCGAGTTAGCAAGCCGATGGAAAAACTTTGTGCATTTATCGCCTTCTTTAAGCCAAAGAACCCTTGATTTTTGCCTCCAACTAATTTATTCTTGAAGAGTAATTTTTCCAGGTCACTGGAGATCAAACTTTTACTCAACTTCTCTTCGGGGTCTAGTGCTCTTTCTGTCTCCAGTCTATCAAAAGTGTGCAGTTCCTCATGGCAAGCTTGTTTAAGGGAATCGATATTACCAAAAACCTGAGTGTTCCACCTTATAAGATCAAACTTTAAAGCCTTCAGTTTCTAAGCCAGAATGAAGCTAGGAGAGCCTTAAAAACTATAAGACGACCACCATTGCCTAACCCTATCCACAAAACCAGTTTTTTTCAGCCACATATTCTCATATTTGAAAGGTTTTTTGCCCTCTTAAATACCACCGCAGTCAAGGAGAATAGGAAAATGATCCAAGCACAGTCTGGGAACCCTTTTCTGAAGGAGCCTAGGATAATTAGTTTCCCAATCCGGAGAGACAAGAAACCAATCAAGTCTGGACCAAGAAGAATTGTTGGACCACGTAGACAGCCCCCCAGAAAGGGAAGATCCATGAGACCAGCTCAGAAATAAAGTCTGAAAATTCCATCATCACGGGGCGAAAACGAGCTTCCCTCGATCTTTCGCAAGGGAAACGAGGGACATTGAAGTCGCCTCCAATGCACCAAGGCAAATCCCACCAACTAAGAAGTCCAGCCAACTCCTCCCAAAGAGACCTGATGAGTGCCAAATATTGTATATTTTGACCCCTTGATTTACACTAGTTAGACCTTTGGCCTTGTTATTTTCTGATGTTTTGACTAGTTTTTGTGTTTTTGTGTTTTGTAGGACATTAAGAGAAATGGCAAATTTCAAGTAAAAATACATGGAATTTGGAAATTTTAGAAAGTCGATCGATCGCAAATAAAGTCGATCGAGCGCATTTCGCTCGGAGCGCATTTTTGCCCGAGTTCGATCAATCGACCTTTAAATCGATTGATCGAATTTTTCCAGAACTAACATTCGCAGACGCGCACCAGAACACCCAATCAAGGGCTTCTCCATGACAAAAAGCATTTCTCCCTCTGATTTTCGCAGTAGAACACGCTGGTTTCGTGACTTTGGTTATTTCTTGCTAAAGAGGAACCCTAGAGAAGGATAGAGGTGTCATTTTACATGGGTTTCTAACCCTAATTTCCTTCTATAAAGCCATAGTCATGCCTCCTTGTTGGAGAGCGATTTTAGAGCAGCAGCTAGGTTTATTTTCGTGCATTTTACAGCTTAGTTCAGTAGCTCTTTTCCTTTAGATACTTCTCTTTTGTAAAGCTTTCTTCTAATTTCATGATTGTTCTTCAAATTCTTGTGGTGTTTTTAGTCATGGGAGGATAGAACTCTCAACTAAGGTTGAGGATGAAACCTCACCATTGATAACACTCACACTTTTGTTATACTATTTGTACATTTAATGCTCTATCTTTATATTATTCAAGTTACATTCACTTTAATGCTTTATCTTTTGGAATGAATGTGTTTGGTAGAAGTAGAACATTTAATGTGTTTCAACCGATGGATACATCGATTTATCGGTTTGAAAGAGAATATCCATTGTGATTTGTTCTTTGAATGGGTACAATGGATGATTTGATTTCAAATGAGTATTCTTTGTGATTTATCTTTGAGTTGGATTCATTAAATGGTTCTAACATTTGTAGTTAAGAACTTGAATGACAATTTAAGCTTAAATGTTCTTTGGGTGTTTGAATAGAAAACAAGTGTGTTGTTGGATTTGGTTTGATGGATTCTTTAGCCTTAGTTCTTTTTACATATTTTGTTTCATCATCTTTAACTTAGTGTTGTTTTGCATGTTTAAACCTCAATATTTGGAACTAGGTTAAAATAAGGTTAGTTAAACAAAACACTAATTTTTGATCATTTCCCTGTGGATTCGACCTCGCACTTGCACACACTATATTGCAAATGACTCGTGCACTTATAAGTACTCTTTTAAACTCACAACAAGACCTTTTACGACTGTAGATATTTGGACCATAGACCCCCGCAAAAACCCAAGTGAAATCATCTGCAATATTTCTAAAGGAGCAGGCCACAACATACTCCCCCACATACACTTCAATCTTCTCTACAACCCTCTTGTCCCATAAAAGAAGAATACCACTGGACGCCCCGCTAGAAGGAAGCACCAGCCTGCATGAAGACAACCCCACAAGTTTCGCACAGTGTTGATGGAAATAAACCCAAGTTTAGTTTCCTATAAGCAAATAATCTCTGCCTTCCACTACTTAAAAGATTTCTGACTTTCAGCCACTTGCCAACTTCGTTTAGCTCTCTCACGTTCCATGAAAGCAGTTTATGCTTCATAAAAATCTATTTGGGCCCTCACCTTTTTCCTACCATGTGAAGCATTGCCTCTATGTGTATCATAATTTATAAAGCAGAACAAATTATTCACTTCTCCCGAAATTCTTTTTCCCGCCTTCGAGGAAGAGCCCATTCCTTGTTTAGCATTACTGGCAATAATGGCCGTAAACAAGGCCGATAACTGTTCCTCAAAACCATCGCACGAGAGTCCCACGATGTGCCCGAGCTATTCTACTAACTGAAGAATCCATTTAGAGTGCGGCAGCCCAATATACCCCTTAAGATTGACTACTGGGTAACATAATAATGGGGTGGGCTCCGCCTCCACGTAGATATCCACCTCCAAGCCAGGACAAACTAAACCTAGCTCCTTTCCATTCCCTCCAAGAGGCTAGGGAGAAGTGAAGACAACCATCCTGGACAGAGAATGATTCAGAGCTAAGGAGATTGAGTTGTCAACCACAACAGATTGTTGTGGACAAGTCTCTAGCTGGGTAGGAGAAGAAGGCTCAGTGGTGCACTCAGCCCCCGCGATGAAGACAAGGGAGGCTAGTTGTGGATCTGGATCCATGCCCTCAAGAGACAGCAACTCCAGTGTCGTCTGAAAAGAAGCTGTGGGAACCCACCCCAAGCGTGTACTCTAGCTCCGGCTCTGGTGTGGTCAGATTCATAGGAGGAAGATCCATCCCAGGGCTAGGAAAAGAAGGGCTCACTGAAGGAGAGCACATCGGCATGACCCATGGAAGCGTAGCAACGCTGGAGACTTCAGAAGTCACTGGAGGGCACTGGGAGGGGCTTATCAACATGGAATCCAGAGGGGGCCCAAGGATGCGAGACTATGAAGAGGGGCTCAGTGGTCACCGGAGCAGACTAGACCACGCTCAATGACGGCATCGGGTTAGACGGGGTAGGGTTCCAGTGAAAACGAGCGGAAAGTGGTTTTCGGGTTAGGGGAGTCAGGCCCTAACTGATGAGGGTTTGGGTTCAGCCTAGAGAAGGATTGGGTCGGGTAGGAGCAAACTTTGGCTTTCCCTTTCTCAGCACGCGAGAAATGCCTCTTGGGCAGGACCTTGGGCTGGACTGCTAGGCGTTGAAGAGGCCTGGGTTTGCAACCTAAGGGCTTGTTCGTACAAGAAAAGCAGAGGCCTTAGCTCTAATTCTTCAGGCAATTTTCAACATCTATTTTGATGCATTCAAACGACTCTCTAAGAGATGCCACCTCAGAGTTTTCACCAAAGAGGAAAGACGTGCAACCACCATTCCCTGATACTGTGTTAGAGAGAACTTGTCCAATCGGAGCAGAGTTAGCTGGACGTTGTTGGAAGGGGAAGTTCTCTACTAGAGCCATCGCTTGAGCTGTCAACGTCCGAGGCGCCTTTGCCTAAACGACCGTCTTCACCAGTATCTTCTGTTTCTTCGAGCCCATCACCAGAGGATTTTGTGCTGCTGGCTTCTTCGAAGCCATGGAGGATTTGGCCAGAGCTTAGGACGAGTTGCTGTGGGATTTTGCTAGAACTCAGGACGTGATCTTAGAGGAGTCTCGCAACCAGCTCGGAATTCTTACGAACGGCGCCAAATGAGTCCCAAAAAGCTCCTCCAACGAAGGAAGCATCTCCGCTAGGACCGCTGCATAGGATCCTTTCCGTCACTGATATAGCCTTGGGCTCTTTCCTGCAATCTCCAACCTGTCAGAACGGAGGAAATTCTTGGTTGAATGAAGCTCATAGGCAAAACGAGTCCAACCTTCACCATGTCTCCCTTCCGGCACGAGTACCGAACCAATCCTTCTCCCACCTTCAAATTCCTCGAACACCAGAAAGTGATCGTGTCTGTTTGAGCGTCTCTAGGCTAGGATCCTGGGAAAACCAAGAATGGATTAGTTCCAGAAGACCCTCGAGTCTCTGACTACCATCAGATTCTCAAAGGAGTCATGCAGCCATATTTTTTCGTCTCTCTTGAGGAGAATGGACCTCGTCGAGCCGTGACATTTTTCACGAATCCTCAAGCCTGCAGCGCATACAAGCATATGACTTGGCTAGTCTGGTAGAATCCTCTTGAGGAGAATGGACCTCCCCCTACCTCCATTTCGAAATCCTTTGACTCTACAGACCACCTACGCAAAAACCTCCTGTTCGCCTCCATGTCCGTGAGAGACAACAATTAGTGCCATTATAGCCTTGGTCCCTCCTCTAAACACAAACACACAAGCACAAATATGTTTTAAGGTGTTTTCTCTTGCATACTTCATATTTACCTGGATGCACATTATGCTTTAATGATATTTCAATTACTTATCTAAAAAAAAAAAAAAAACCTCAAAGTGATTCAAATAGTTGACCTGCTTTAGCCTTCTTTCTCTGTTCCTTTTCATTGGTGAATCAAGTTGCCAAATGAAAAGGCAGGCTCCACTCTAACCTCCCTGCAGTTTATCATCATACCAAACAAGAAATGGCAAGAAAACAAAGTTTACCCTATTTAGCTGTCAATTAACAGTTATACTTGCACATCAAGCATACAAGCATACAAGCATATGACTTGTCTGGTCTGGTACACATATCTTGGCAGATCAAGACAACTAAAGAAAGGTGGGAAGAAAGAACGGTAAAGATAAAATCAAGTTTAGGTTCAATAAATGATATTCAAACCTCAAGGTAGGCTCATGATATTATAGAAACCGCAAGTGAGGTTAGCTATATTCAAAACCTTCGGGTCAAAGTCTCTGGTATCTAACCATGACATAAAAACATGAAATAACTATCACTTTTTCAACAAATTAACCCAATACTAAAAGCAACACAACTGCAAAACTGGAATCCCAAACTAACAGAGCGTCAAGATATGTCAGTTCCCAAAATCAGAAGAAATGAATTAGAATTTTTTTGATAAGGATTTCCTCCGTTCTGGAGATCATTCAGCCAAGGATTTTTTACCAAACTAGAATGATTCGACCATATACTTAAGGGAAAAAAAATCGAGAACAAGAAAAAAGACCCTGAATAATAGAACAGGCAGACCCTTAAGAGGAGCTTCTTGACCACTTTTTCTTATGATGGCCATGTTTCCCAATAAAAATGGACCCATCGTATCTCCATACTTAGCAAGCACAATGACGAAGAAAAAGTTAGCAGTTCATTCTTCTTCTTTTTTTCTGAGCAAGTTAGTAGTTCATTCCATCAGTATAAAAGCAATGACAGATCAAAAAGTGATAGAAGAAGTGAAATCAACAATACAAGCACCAAGGAATTTCCATGGAGATTCATTCATGGAACTAACCAACGTAACTAGATATAAATTTTCTAGAGATCTTTTTTGTAGAAAACTGGTTTCCACATAAGAAAATATTCACCTGCAGGCATCCACCATCAGTAAGAATCAACCCAATAACCTTGGCTTTCTTTAACTTTGGTAGAATTTCTTCAATATAATATTTAGGAGAAGCTGAACTTTTGGGCCTAAAGGTAGGAAATTCACTCCTCCTCCTTCCTGCCTTCAGATTTTCAGGCAGGCTCTTCACAATGATGACATCATTTTTTAGTGACACTATAAACTGTTCCTCTTCGTAGAGATAGGAAAAACTCTTGAATTTAAAACTGAAGGACAAATAAAAAGTGTTAGAGCAAAAACCTACATGATGAATTGCATAAAAAATCCATTTCAAAATAACTGATCAAGAAAGAGAGCAAAAAATACCTAATTCCTTTTGAACGAGTACTTTCTTGAATCTCTGGAATGACAAGAGTAGCATTTAGAAGCCTGGATATGGCAACCAGATCACATATCTAGAAAATAACAAAACTGTTATGAACTCCTTATAGAAGATTAAATTAGATGAATTTTACACATTGATGAATCATACCGAAGATCTAATATTTGCAAACCCACCAAAAATTTTTGCATAAATGAAACCATTGCTCTGTTCATTTGGAACTGCAACGAAAGAAAGATGGTTGAAGCTCATGAAATCCTCGATAAACAAAAGAAGAGAAGATTGAATAAAGGGGAAATATCAAATCCAATTAAAAGCCAGTTTGCAAAAGATTAATCTCTATTTAACATAATCTGTTAAAAATAAGATCTTAATCAACTTATGATATTTTAGTTCAAAGAATTTGTACATATGATAGATAGAAGCCTCAAAACTAGCATTTCTATAGCTAAAAGAAACAAACCCACCAGAGCTGTTCATTTCACTTTTTCTATATATACGGCTAAGTAAAAGTACGAAAAGAAAATGAATAAAAATAGATATGCTATAAGGCCAAAATTTACTTATTTAATGATCCACAAAAGACAGTATGTCAAGCTCAACCATTTCTTAGTATGAGTTTTTATGAAACCCTCACTTCCACCCTTCCAAACTCAACGTTGTTACCTAGTGCTGGTTCCACCTAAACATAGAACCCCACTCTTCTGCACTTTTTGCATGAAGTGGCCACTCTCAAGACTAATGAATAAAAGCAAACTCGCAACTTGGCCAAAATGCTTTGAAATAAAACATAATGTTTGTCCATGTGATTTCAGAACTCCTTTTTCAATCTCAAACAAGGGTTTTAGGTGGCAGTACAGGGAAAAAAAATCACAAAAGTAATAATTATGTAGGAAAGAGGAGCACAAGGTTAATTGGAGCAATTTAGAGGCATAAATTATATATAGAAAAACAAACAACAAAAAATCATGATATCAGAACTCTGCTCAACACCATGTGCCTAATACTTGGGCAACAACACATTTCCTTGTGGAGCATATAGCTCAATACAGACTGCAGCATGTCATTAAGAACACAATCTTACGATTTTATATGGTCTCTTGCAGAGCAAAGCAAAGAAATACTCTATAATCTTAAACAAGAAACTCAGAACTAAACAACCAAAAGACTCAGAACCAATATGTTAAAATAAAATATCTTTACAACTATCTTAGATTTCAATTAGGGAAAAAAAAGAATCAATTATCTTCAATTCAAAAGAATCCAAATTCTTCTTTCCAAATACATTTAAGCATTTCAGCTCATTTAAAACCCATTTGATATGTAGGGATTCTAAAGCTAACATACATTTCCAGTCTCATCCAAGAAAGCTTGGGAAAGGGGAGATGAAAACTTTTTTTTTATAAGTAATTTAATCTCACAAAGAAGTTAAGGGTCCAACCTAAGTACACAAAGAGTATACAAGAGAAACACCCAATTAAGAAAAATAAGGGCACATGACAAGAAAATCCAAGAGATTAGAAAAGTGATAACAATTGTAAGCAGTCATCCAAGCATAAAGGGATTTGAACATAATCCTTTCAACACTATCACCGTCCTCTCGAAATCTTCGAAGTTTCAAGCATTGTGTTCTCTCCGAGTACACCACATTAATCACAGAGGAATAATCTTCAAGACTTTTATATTGCAATGGCTTTCAAACTGACTTATCCAACAAGCCAACAACTCCACCACCCAATGGGGCATGACCCACTCTATCCCAAAAAGACGGAAAATTGATTCCCACTAATTTCTGGCAACTTTGCAATGGAGCCAAAGATGATAAGGGCAGACAAAAATTTCATAATCCTATGTCTGTTCTTATTTTGATTTGTGCTTTTGACATTAAATGTGCATAGATTCTAAATACATGTAACTAAACAGGCCATCCATGGCCTTTGAAGTATCCGACTTTGTTTTTTACAACAAAATTTCAATCGTATAGACATTGTAAGCTGTTTTTATCTCATATGCATTTCAAATTACCAAAAACAGTCCCAAGTCCCAACATGAAGCAATCCTGTTTGTCTTAACCATCAAAGTCCAAAGCTATACTACTGTGATTTAAGGAACAAAATCTCCATAGAGAACCCAACAGGACAGTACATCATTTTAAACAAAGATGAATTAAGAAACATAAAGGTCAAAGTGGGAGACGAGCATGCACTACCACTTCAAATACTTAAGATAAGGTACTTTGAATTGGCAACTAAAATGCCAGTATCATCATCCTATCACCAGCATTAACAAGGAGTAACTTATTTGGTCGTAGCAAGTTAAAACATGTCATATAGCATAGTTGCTCGATTCTATAATAAATTCGGTCATTTGAAGACTACCCATCTTTATGAAACTAAAGGTAGCTATTTACATATCACATAAACAAGGTGAATTGAATGGTAGTTTTAGAAAAGTGCATTCCGGCATACCTCCTCAACAGTATATATGTGAAATGAATAATAATAAATAAATAAAAGAGGAACATAATTATTACCAGGATAGCTGCTTCTGGGGTTGGCGTAAGGTTGCAATAGCTCTAACGACTGTACAACCCCCCATATCTTCTTATTCCTAAACTGTAACATAGCCAAAAAAAAAAAAAAAAAAAAAAGGAAGCTAACACATCAAACACATTGATCAATACCCAAAAATACATGCATATACATATAAATGTGTATGAGTAAGACACTGTCATAAAGCAACTGATCAAAGCCTACCCTTTTCTCTACCACATTAGGAAAATCGGCATGCAACCCGGACATTGCACTGTACTGCATTAAATCGACAGTCGAAAACTTTGTGACAGAAAGGTGGGCCACCAGAGATAGCAAAGATAAGGTGAGGAGGGAAAGAGTAACCCATTTTATCTTAGATTTGATTATCATCTTGGCTCATCAAAGATGGAAATGCATTCCCAACGACCCTATAGTCCAATTCCAATTTCCAAGTGAGAATTGAATCCACATCAACCTCTGCATTTAAAAGAAATATCACAAAAAGGTGTCAACACCAAGTGTGATTCATACAACAGAATTCAACGATCAAGAATAAATCACACAAAAACCCTTAACTACGATACGCCATGTTTGGTTACTGGGAAAATGTAAGGAAAAACAAAAACAAAATCGAATCCAAGATTAAACTAAATCTCCGAGAGAATAACATTTCAATTACAACTCAAAGCTTCCAGAAGAAAGATTAACAGTAAAAGAAGATAACAATAACTATGCACTGATTGTTGCTGGCTAAAGAAAAAGAACCAGAAAGAAACCAGAGAGTGAATTTAATTTCCCGGCGCACTGACATTCAAATTCAAATTCAAATGGCGAAGAAACGCTAAATCTAAAGATTCGGAATTTACTTTCTTCTCCAAGTCTGGAATGAAGGAGGAAATGGGTTCAAGAAAGAAACTTGATTTCTGTGGAATTGGGAAAAGGTTGGGAGACACGCAGAGAGTGAAGAAAGCGGGTGTGAGAAGACGGAAACTGAGGGGGGATACGGGATAGTGGGATCCCTGAAATCAGATCGTGTTGTTCCCTTATTTTGTCTTTGGTGCGATAGGACTGAATAAAGTTCTTTGAAAGAGAGTTGTGACGGAGGAAGTACTTGTTCAGGATCTTAGATTTGTACGCCTTCGCCCCAATTTTCTGATTTCCTTTTTCTTTTTCTCTTCCTTTTTTTTTCTTTTATTTTTTATTGGAGCAAGTAGGAAAACAAAGAAAAGAAAATAATGAAGAAAAAAAACAAATGTATTATCCCTTTGCATTGTGCATTGTGCGTGTACTAATTCAATCATTGGCTTTTGCCCAGTTTGTGTGACCGACTCCTTGTTCATGTAAAGGTGTATGTCAACGCAGAGACACCATTCTGTTGGTTGGATTTTTTTAGTTGCAACTGTCTGTATTTATTTGAGTCTTTGGACTCAAATTGTTTGTACACCTAGGGTGGATGAATGCTGCAATGTATGTATTCTGAAATGTTTGTTGTAATGTTTGGTTATATCAATGAAAGTTTCAACTTTCCTTCAAAAAAACTAGTTTTAAGAAGAGAGAAACAGAACCACGTGTTACTCATTTCAAAAACGTTATTATCAATGGGAACCCTACCAAAAGAACACATTCAAACACATTTAAACTTTAAAGGTCGTGGTGTCCTTATCACTATCAAGATTGATATAGAGAAATATTCAAAAAAAAAAAAAAAAAAAAGATTGATATAGAGAAAGCTTTTGATCATATGGAATGGTCATTTTTTTTTAGGGTGCGTTTGGGATTACGATTCCGTAAACAATAAATGCAATTTTAAACCAAATTGCATAACATAAATCGTTTAGGAACTGTGTTTTTAAAAATTGCAATTTGAAAACGCAAAAAATCTACTTTTTCAAATCGCAGGGAAAATGGTACTTTTTTGAAAACGCATAATTTTAAAGGCTAATTTACAATTTTAAATGCTAAACTGGCATTTTGCCAAACGCTTAACTGTGTTTTTAAAAATCACTTTTTTCAAATCACACATTTTAAAATCGTGATTTTAAATCGCACTTTTTGAAATCGCATACCTAAATGGACTCTTAGCCATCTTGAATAAACTGGGCTTCCACCCTACATGGATTAACTGGATTTGGGTTTGTGTCACCTCTCCGTCTTTCTCCATTTTAATTAATGGCAGCCCTTTCGGGTTATTCACTCCAGCTAGAGGACTTCACCAATGAGACCCTTTGTTTCCTTTCTTATTTATTCTTGCACAAAGGTTATATCTCAACTTCTTCATCAACATGAATAAATTGAACTTCTAAAGGATATTAAGATTGTAGGAATTGTTCTCCAATTACACATCTTCTCTTTGCTAATGATCTTATTATTTTTGCAAAAGCCACCTCTACTGAAGCTTCTGCAATTAAGTCATGTTTGGGCTCCTACTGCAGCTGGTCTGGGCAAGCAATGAATGACTCACAATCCTCTATACTCTTTAGCAAAAATACCTCCCCAACCATCTCAAGCATCAAATGTATTATCCCTTTTAAACCATCATCTTCTGCTCCTTACTATCTTGGACTTCCTCTTATTATTGGTAGATCAAAAAAAGAAGCATTCTAGCCTATTTTAAATAAGGTTCTTGGAAAATTGATGGTTAGCGAGCAAAAACTCTCTCAAGTTGGAATAACGGTATTTATCAAAGCCATTGCTGTCAACATTCCCTCTTACACTATAAGTTCCTTCCTTCTTCCAAATATAATTTGCATTGCATTGGATAAATTATTGAAAGACTTTTGGTGGGGTTTCCCCAAAGGTAAATCAAGGAATTTATGTCTCAAATCCTAGAGCTCAATGTGTATTCCTCGCAGCCTAGGGGGGGTTGGGTTTTCATGTTATAAAAGAAACAAATCTGGCCCTTATCGCAAAGCTAGGATGAAAGATTATCTCAAATGTGGATTGTCTATGGGTTCACCATCTCCGAGGGAAATATATTAACTATGGTGATTTTTTCTCAACCTTTGCATCCCCAACTGCATCTATGATATGGAGTGGTATTCAAAAGAGTAAGTCACTTCTTCCCGCCAATGCTTGTCTCCAAGTCTCGGTGACCTCACATCTCCCAATTTGGTCAACCTCTTGGATTCCATCTATCCCTTCCTTCAAACTTTCCCCTAAATTCCCAAACAATCTCACTCAACCTTCCTTGCTTATCTTTGATTTGATGGCCCCAAATACCTTGCAATGGATCCCTTCGGCTATTAACTCCATTTTTTATAATACCAGTGCTAAAGAGATTTTTAGAATGCACATATTGAATGATCTAAGTCCTCACTACATCTGGACTCCCTCTAGCTCAAGTAAGTTCTCAATCAATTCGGCATATATTACAGTCATTCAATCTCACATGCCATTATATAGCCCTACTATCTCATTGGCCTTTTGGAAATCTTTACGGAAGCTTAATCTCAATGATCAGCTTAGGAATTTCCTATTGAAAATTACTTGGAATATTCTTCCTACTATGGCCCGATTAAATGCCATCTTTCCATCCTCTATCTTGAATGAATGCCCAATTTGTAAGTCAACGGTGGATTCTCTTCAGCATTTGTTCTTCAATTGTACATTTGCCCGGATAGTATGGCGGAACTCCTTTTGACCTTTGGATTCTACGACTCTCAATTTCTCTAATATGGTAGAATGGGTCAAACTAATTATCTTCCTAACTTCTCTTGGCATTCCTACAACTGATCATCATAGGTTTCAAATATTTGCAACTATGGCGTGTGATCTTTTGTGGCATTATCACAATAAGGCCTTTCATGATACTTTTTCTTTTGATGCTATTCAAGTCTCTCAGCATATCAACAACATTTCTATGGACCATTTCACTGCTTGGCATCAAGTTCCATCCTCAGTGGAACATTGGCTACCTCCTACAAGTCTTAGCTACAGAATCAACTTCAACACAGCAATCCGATATACTTTTTCAACATAAGCAGTGGTTTGTCGCAATCACTGGGGTCATATCATCAGTACGATCTCCCAGATTAATCCTCCTTGTTTGCCAAATTATGGCGAAGCCTTAGCTGCGCGGCTAGCTGTTTCTCTTGCCACTTATATTAACCTTGAGAATTTTATCATTGAAGGTGACTCTCAAGTTGTTATTTTATCTTTGCAGCATCCCCATAATCCTCTGGATTGGTGTCTCTCATTTGTTATTTTCGATATCATTGACTCACTTCCAGTCTCCATCTCCTGGAGTGTTAGAAAAACCAATAGAAGTACAAACTTATATGCTCACTCAATGCCACATTAGGCCGAAGCCAATTTTTTTTTCTAGTCGCATTCCCACTACTTCCCCTCCCCCTCCCTCAATCTCTATTGTAAGTGAGAAAGACCCTCCCCCTATTAGGTTGTTAAATTGTTAGTTGTTTGTATGTTTTATTTCTACACGTAAGCTTGTTAGTTGTTGATTTTCTTTGTTTCAATGTACTTACAAAAAAAGAAAAAGAAAAAAGAGAACACATTTGTAAACACTCAAAATCTCGAAGGAGAAGCTCATAGCTTTACCACATCAAACAACCAACTTAACATCTTTCAACCATTTTTCTCTGTTAGTGATAGAAGTTCTTCTTCTCTTTAGGTAGAGAACTCATTCCTCCTTGTAAGGCCTTTTACCATTGGTGGTGTGGTTGTTTGCGGAAGGAGAGCTGATACACAGGGGACGGTAAACCGTCTTCTGTCAGCCTCTTTTTATTAAAAAAACAAATTTTAATACAAAAATGCCCTTTGATGTGACATCAAAAGGCATTTTTGCATTAAAAATTATTTTTTTAATACAAATGGTCTGCTGTCCCCCACAGGTCATTTCCCTTGGGAAAGAGGGAAGGATCTTCCTCCCACCCTCCTCCCTCTTTCCCTCCCTCACTCCTCCCTTTTTTTTTTTTTTTTTTTTTTCGACTTGTGTTCTTTCAATGGCTTTTCTTTCTTTTTTTCACCCTTTTACACATAGTTCCTTCACCACCTACCACTAACCACCACTCCGTTGGCCCTTGACACTCGCCTCCTTCCCCTTTCAGCTCCCTATCGCTCATCGTATCCTGTTCGCCCCTCAGCAACTCGGATTTGCCAAGGTTCATAGATGGGTTTTCTTTAAAGTTCGATCTACCTTCCTCTAACTGATCCAAGTCTCCACACACCAATCAACTATTGTAACGCCCACAAAATTAAATAATTATATTTACTTAACTTTGAGTGTTACTCGCAATGTCGTCAACCAATTAACTCATAATTGATTGAATTCATTACGCTATACAATAATCAGAGTATACTAAAGGGAAAAATGAAATAAATTGATCTGAGATTTCTAACGATAAACATTTAAAAACATAATCAAGTATCATCAATTATAGACTCGGGACCTCCAAACAGACTTTACAATTGCAACTAATCCAACCTTTCAAAACAAGCAATTCACTCAGCATCTTCATCCCAATGAACTTCTCACTCTACTTCCCGGAAACCTGCTAATTTGCAAAACACCGATGTGTTTCACAGTGGAAGAAAAATATCAGCGTAATTCCACAACTTAGTAAACAAATTATTACAAAACCAATAACACACTGAACCTTAGTTGACACAACATAACCATAGAATATTATATATGATTTTTCACAAGTACAACCTGTATTGTCTCCGTTATTATGCCATTAAAAATGTAGTTTATTTTAAAGAAGTGATAAGCCATAATTCCGATAACATTCATTGATATTTTAATGCAGGAAAATCATGCTATATATGTTTATTTAAACATAGTTATCATTCATATAATCTACCCAGGATATTAACTCATTTTCGGTAAGATTGGCACTGTCTCGAGGGACTTGTAGATAATACTGGTGCCTCGGATATTTTCGCATACAGCATGACCGAGTCTGACCTTGGGTGACCTTGGGTAACCCATGCTACTAGCAAAATTGTAATCGTGACCCCATTCGTACATAGTGCGCCTGTCACAAAATAACCATCGAATGCAAGGTCAAACATAAAATTAAAATCTCTGTGATCAAAGGGTCAAGCCTGTATAATAGTAAGTCCATGGCCATAATATCGCACGTACCAATGTACCATGTCATACGATGCAAATATGATTAATTTACTTTAAGAAAATCATATATAGACATTTATCCATTTGAAACAGTCTAAGCATGTTATACAATCAGTAGGCTCAAGACCCATCATTTAAAAAGTAAAGCATGCTCAGTCCCCTGACATATCGCACATTAAAGTGAAACCAATTTCGTAAAAGCATTTACTTACCTCAAACGCTCTTCCACAACACATTGAAACCGATATCCAACTTAAGTGTACAGTGAATGGCTCTCTTTGAGATCGGAGGTTTGAGGCTTCACAAGGTCTTTGAGATCGGAGGTTTGAGGCTTCACAAGGTCATTTTTCATCCTTCTTCCTCTGCCTCATTGACTCCCTACGAAGAAGGCGAGTGAATGTCTGAAAATCTCTCTCTCATGCTTACTGATTTATTTTTACGTTTTTTTTTTTTTTTTTTGGCATTTCTGATATTTTGCTTCAATTATTTTGATTGATATTTTGATCTGCGTTTTTTCTCCATGTCCTTTTCTGGATTCATCACTATAATCTAGTACTATAGAAGAAATTGATTTGAAGATTCGATTGAGAATTTCAAAACTTTTTATGCTTTTTCAAAATGATGGGACTCAGGTAAAAATAATTCTAGGTGGATGGAAGACTCCTTTAGAATACTTCTCAGCAACCATTAGAATGCCTCGTCTTCTTGAGATTTGAAGGCATTAGAGATAATTTAACTTACTTGGATAAATTCAATTATTTTCCTTGAAAACCGAAAACCCTTGAATATTCATGAAATAGGCTGGCTGTTGATACTAGTTGTTGGGGATCATGCGCGTACGGAGTAAGCGCAGTGAAAATTGATCTCAAGAAAAAAAAATTCCTTCAAGATAAATAAGGCTAGATAAATCAAACACAAAAGTTCAAAGTACTTTAAATCAAATTCGGGCTCTCCTAAACATGTAGAGCTATTTAACTTTGGCTGAAATTCTCCTTGCATGTTGAATGATCAAGAACACGTTCTTGATGTTCTTCGTGTTGTTGATTAAACATTCAGATCTTCTCTTTAATGACTGAATATGACTGTGAGTGTACACTCATAAACTATTAATACAGTTAATTGATAAATTATGCTTCATTATGATTTTCTATTTACAAACTTGAATTTACAATAATAATAGAGTTAGGAAATAAAATGAAGTTGTAGCATAGATAGGAATTAATTTCAAAAGCCCAATGCTTCTTTAAATCCACTTAAGACTTTTGGAATTAATTCCAAGAACCCAAAGTTCTTTAATTGCTTAATCCCTTAAGAAATAAATTCATAAACCCAATCATCTCTAAGTAATAAGCCACTTCGGAATCATATTAATTTGGATCATGTTTTACCAAATAAAACAATCCAAATAAATAAATGTATAACCGAGACCAAAATCAAATGATTAATTTACATCAACTTAAAGAGGGATCTAAAAAAAAAAAAAATACAATTAGCTTCAATAGGTTTGTGACAATGTCACACAATACTATTAATCACAATTATTTTCACTAAATAAATGTGACTTTATTCTAATATGTATTTAACGATATTCTTAATTTAAGAAGACTAGTGTCATAAAAGTGGTTAAATAATAATAATAAAAAAAAAAACATATTAATAAATGACTAAAAATACCAACATCGGGTGGACCAATCGATCAATGCCTAATCCACAGCCATCGATTGATCGGTCCAAACAGTAATCGATCGATGTTAGACTTGCATGCAAAAACTAATGCATACAAAACTTAAAAATCCTAGAAGACCTATTCATTCGTTCAACCATGCACAGAGTAACAATCCCAATTTTTTGCTAGGGTAGATTTTAGACTTGGTCTAGATAGATAGGGTTAGAGTAAGTACAAGTTCATTTTAGGATGAAAAAATACTAGAGAATAGATCACATCATAGCTTAAGAATAAAAAAAATAATATTAATTTTAAGACTATATTAAATGATAGGGTTAGATTAATGGCATGATTAAAAATACTATTATCACGAGGACACAAGAATAAAACCTTTTTTTTTTTTTTTAAATAAAAATAAAATAAAATAAAATTACACTCATTTAAACCGAAGTCCCTAAAAGGGAATTTTGGTGCATTAACCTAAATTCAATTGACCTAGCCACACATGATTAGATGCAAGATTAACTAATTTATTAAAATCAAAATTTATTAGATAATAGAATTAATGATGAACATTAATTGGTAGAATAATTTTCGATTAAAATGTAAAATCAATTCCCGTAGTTACACTTATTTGTAATAACCTCAGTGTGGTATGCAAAAATAACAAATAAGTTCCTACTATCAAATTCCGTTCAAAATTTTGATGATTTCTGTTGATGTGCCATGTCAGATCCAATATATAGCGACACTCATAATAAAAATATATATAAATCTTGAAATTATAAATATTAAAAAAAAAAAAAACTAAAAAAAAAACTAAAAAATTTAAAATTTAAAACTAAAAACTATTTTTTTTCCTGAAATTTTAGTCTTAAGTTTTTATATATTTTATATATAATTAGATTTGACGTGACACATTAATGGAATTCATAAAGATTTGGGATAGAATTTTATAATAGACTTATTTGTTATTTTTGCATATCACAAAGAGCTCTTAGAACATTTTGTACCACAATGAGCTTATTGCATAGCAATGTAACAATAGGGAATGATTTTGCGTTTCTCCCTTAATTTTTTTTTTTTTAAAAAAAAAAAAAGAAAAGAAAAGAAGATCACATTTCTTGGCTGGCCATATGAAACCATAAGACAACTTTTTTTTCAACTGCCGCAACGTGACTGTTACACTTCATTTCTCTCGTGACTTAAGGGTTCGTTTGGGTTTGTAATTTTAAAATGTTAAAATTTAAATACACAATTAAGCTTTTAGTAAAATCGTAATTTGACTTTTAAAATCGTAGTTTAACATTTAAAATCGTGCATTTTTAAAAACGCAGTCCCTTGCCTACGATTTGAAAACACAAATTTTTCTACATTCTCAAATCGCAATTTATTAAAACGCACTTCCAAACGATACGTTTTATGCGATTTTGTTTAAAATATCACTTTTTATTTCAAACACACTCTTAGTAGATTGCTATACAAATGCTATACAAGCATAGGTCAACTTTGTGGTGGGGTTGTTCCACAAAACGAAGAAAAAGAAGTGGAGTACCATGTTTACATGCAACGAAAATGCTGCAATAAGCATGATACTTAGTATTATTCTTTTGTTTTCTCTGCTGGGAATAACTTGAAATCTAACAAAATAAATCTTCGTGGTTTGTCAGCCTTGTGAAGAACTCAATCTCCCTATAAAAAAACGTAGTATAGATTTTCTGGATTTACTGATATGGCATGCTAACCTAAGTTGTTTACAGTAAAATAAAATATAGGAAAAATTTATACAAAAGGCTACCGCTAGGGCAACACAAGGAATTATCACTTGAGAATAATTTGGTCATCGATGGGATCAACAAAAGCACTAGAGGGAACCCTCATAGAACTCCGTCTAAGCCACAACTCATACATAACCATGTAAAATGCATCGTAATCAATAGGGGAAAGATGCCACTGGAAATGTTTGCGCACCTTCAACACATTGCTTCGTAGCATTAGATATTCTTCAAGGCTGATCCTCTTGAGGATTCTTTTAAGCAATGGGATGTCTAAAGTAGCAACAATGATTGAGAAGCTTTTCCAGTTTAATATGTCTTCAAATGGGAGATCATAGTAGTTGGCAATGATCACAGGAACACAGCCATAATATAGTGAGTCTGCAATACGAGCTGTATTTACTTCAAAGCCTTTCACATGGAGGCAGAACTTGCTTCCAAGCAACTCGTCGGCGTAAGGAGTTGTGAGCCGGCCATGGTGCGCAAAGATCTCGGTGTCGTTTCTCCATACTTGAAGAAGTTTTTGTCGAACTGGGGAGTTCATTTCTCCAGCAAAGAATGCAAGCTTCTTTCTGGAATTTCATTTGTGATGGAAAAAAGATGAGTTCCAGTTGATTTAGATATCAGAACAACAAAAAAATTATGCTGACATATTTAGTAACAATATATCAAACAAGAAATTCTGGTCTCCTTTAGTGACTGTCGAAAAGAAAATTCCAAGAAAAAATAAGAGAGACGAAAGTCGAATGTTGTCTTTTAACCCTTTGAAACGGTGACGAAAAAGGTAAAAGCAGAGAGTGGAAAGACATCCTGTTGGTCTAACATTTGCTCAACCTAACCACCTCCTCAACATAAATGAACTCAAAGGGCTAAAAGGATAAATAGATAAACAATTTGGGGTCAGTTTGGGAGAACAGAGATACAAAGGTTTAAATTTTATTAAAGATGTAACAGCACATACTGACATTTTCAGCATTTTGCTTGGGGAAATAACTGAGAAAGCAAGTTAGAATGGAGGGCAAAGTAACTTGAATCGCACAATCAGATTTTCGATGAAGTACATAAGGTTCAAATAAACTATTTAAAAGAAATGGCTCTACAAATACACACCGTTAAAAGAAATGTAATGACAGATATACTACAAGCAGATGCATTCAACCCACTGATGTAGGAGAATTCTTATGTGGATCTACCTCCTCAAACCATAAGTAGAGTATCGCTTATAACTATGTGTACATAAATAGACTAAAAAGCAAGCAAAGTCAAACTTTTTCCTATTGACTAGAACGATCATGTCTACATGGATATGACACTACTAGCAGATATGTACAACCTACAAATCTGAGAGAATTATTTAGTGGTTCTACCTCCTCTACATAAGTAGAGGATTGTATATAACAATGCATACAGAAATAGACAAAAGCAAGCAAAGCAAACTTTCCCTATTCATTCATGTTTACACGGACATGATCACTCAAGGAGAATAGAAAAACAGTGCTTAACCACATGACAGATCCAGCAAAATGCAGGTGCCATTCTTGGATATGCCCCAATAGCTGTGTGGTCAATTAAGATAACTCATTTTTTTTTTCAAGATAACTCCTTTTAGTTTGGGTTAAATACACTTAAGCCCTTTGAACTACCAACCATTTTTAAAAAAACCTACAAATTGACAGGTGTGATAGTTGGATACATCAAACTACTATTTTGTGGCAATAAGGCCAATCCATTAGGGTTGACCGTTAGAATGGATGGAAAAATCAATTTTGACCAAGATGTTCCGAAAATACCCTCACTTTTTTTTCTTTTTAATATCAGTTTTCTTTTTTTACTGTAACTGTCTTGGCTCTGCCGTATATTTTGTTTCATATCTTCTGGAACAATTACAAACACTTTTTTTATTATGGATCTACTACCAGAAACTCAATGCTTAATCTTAGAATTCAATGCGTATTCCTGAATAATCTCATTTTTCAATTATCAATCATTTCATTTAACCAAGTTCAATGTTGGTCAGATTGGTCAACATTTATATGTTTTGATGAAACAACAAGATATTATTTGTAACAAGTAGTTTTGTTGGTTGGTTAATTGGTCACATTTTTATTCATGAAATGGGTTGGATTGGTAGTAGTCTTGATACAACAAAATAATTCTATTAGATTTAATGGGTTTGAATCCCTCCTTACCCACAACCGGCCAAAAAGGGAAGGACCTTCCCCCCTAGGGATAGGAAAATCATGATTGGGATAGCGGACCCAAAGCTATGGAACTTGGGTGTGTGTCTTTTGTCGAAATGTAATGGCCTTACCTTTTCTTTTTATTTATTGTTAATTTAATAATTTAATGGTGGATAAATGAAATACTAAATAGAGTACTATAATTATAAAGGCAAATTTGGTTTTTCAATGGTCAAAGTGAGGGTATTTTCAGAAGATTTTGGATAAATTTGGTTTTTCCATCTATTCTAACGGTCAACCCTAACAGAGTGACATTTTTAACACAATATGGTAGTTTAATGTATCCAAGTGTTACACTGGTCAGTTTGTGGTGCTTTTTTAAAAATGACTAGTAGTTCATGGGGCTTAAGTGTATTTAACTCTCCCTCCCTCCCTCCATCTCAAGGGAGATGGGGAGTGCATGTGTATAATAACTAATAACTGATATAAAACATAATGTATTAAAAGCTATCATCTAACCATATTCATTTTTTTAAAACTAAATAAATAAAGTATAAAGCATGAAGACACGAGGAGAAAGAATAACTTTTTCATAACTGCTTCTTGAGATTGTAAAATATCCACACCTTAGTTAAACCTTGGCGTAGAGGATAAGTATAAATTTGCGATTTCAGAAAATTCCCGCATAAATAAATGAGAAACAGAAATTCACCTCTTTGACGAAGCAAGATTAGGAGGGTCTCCTTGTCTTGGCCAAATTTGTGGCAGGCATGCATCTTTATGAGCAATGTACCCATATTGGAAATAGCTTGAAGAACACACAACTTGAATGGAATTGAATTTCACGTCATGTGCTTTATCCATTGCTGAACGACCAATGGAATGACAAGCAACATAAAAATGATCAGCTCCACCAGTCCAGTTCCAATATGGGTACTTCTGACTAATATTGAAGATGTAATCTCTAATAAAATCTTGGATACCTCCTACACCAACCCTGGGATCATGCCGCAACCTTGCAATTGAGAAAGGCAGAAAGAAAAGATCTGCCTTGGTTGAATCCTTTGTGATGAAATGGCTTTTCATAAGGACCTTCTTGAAGTAACTTTCACTAGCATAATTACCCCCAGGTTCAGAATCCACTGGCAACAGCACATTTGCAAAAGGATCATCTCGCCTGTGAGGATAAACATATATCTTAAAGCTCCGATTCATTTCCTTATAGTCTTCCAGAAAGACATCTCTATCAAGGAACACCTCGTTCTTATTCACATAGTTTCCTGAACCATAAGAAAAACAGTTTCCAGATTTTCGGTTTAAAAAATAAAAGTTCATACACAATAATCAAAGTTTCCTCAACCTCCACAGCCACCCAACCCACACCAAAAGTTGGTCACAGTTCACATACTCAGGTAAACCCATGTGAAGGGCCCCATTATAGTAACACAAATGCAAATATCCATCAAATTGGACATAATTACACTAAATCTCCGATACAGCCATAGGATAAAAGTCAAGTGTCTCTAGAGTGCTTTTCAGTCCTGACAACTTGGAACTTTTCATATGTACTGCTAACATGCGAAGTCCAATTGAAGCACAGAGTCATATGGTTTGAAAAATATAGTGATTAGTATTCTAGGTTTAAATCAGTCTTCAACTTGGGTTTTACTTCAAAAATTATGGTTAGTTTTGTAATAAATGAGCAGTTCATTAATTTTTGCAACTCTTGTGAATTGAGGGTATTTTAGTATTTGAGTCTTGAGTATAAATTTTTTTTGGAGATTATGAATATTTAGGTTTATTTTCTTTGAGTCTAAAGTTACTTTTTATCTGGGTTTATTAGGGTTTTAGTTTATTACTCAAATTATGAGGCCCAATGCTACTAGTACAAGAAAGACTCCAATATATTTGTGCTCAACGTATTCAAACAATTCAGAGATATTAATTTGGTGGCACATCTCCCTATAAAATAGACGAGTTGTGAGTCACCCACAAGTAAGACGAGAAAACGTTTTACCTATCCCAAAAGAAAGAATCCAGAAAGGCAGGGCCACTTTGTTATCCACCCTTGTCGGATAAATCTTGGACCTGTGCAAAGGGCCCCCCACATAGATCAGGTAATACTCTGGCTTTGCCTCGGGTTGGCCCCAATGAATTGTTTGCACTTAAGGGGATTCGAATTTTAGACATGATATGAATGCCACCAAGACCAAGGCCTTTACCACTTAAGCCAACCCCTTGGATTTAATCACCTGAACAAACTAACAAGCAAGTGCGATATTAATTCGGCGGTACATCTCCCAAAGTAAGAAATGATGAAGTGCTCAGTAAGATTACTCAATTCGAAGTGAAATAGGGGGCAATTGGTGTACCCAAAAACAGTCCCCCAGGGAGTGGGCTTCCCCGGCCCATGGTTAGCCCAACAAGGCTTGCTCCAAACCGACACTACGGACAAGCCAAACCCAGCCAAGCCCAAAGAAGCGAGTGCAATAGCCTTGGGAAGGAAACACTTGTTGAGCATTCCAACTATGCCACACGCAATCCTTACGCCCCCAAATTCTTTGGGACAAAGGAAACATTCACTTAACAGAGTGGGGCCAGGGAATCAATTTGGTTATTCCATGGACCCTCCTCCCTAAACAACTAAGAGCAGGAAAAACACTCCAGCAAAGGAAGGTGAAGGGCTCAATTGAGAGGTACACACCATTCTTACTCAACCACTCTCTGTAAATCCCTTAAGCTCATTACCTCCCTCAGCCCAATACTGACTTAAGCATTAGAGTGTCCCGCCAGAACACCAGCAAGCTCGTTTCTTGCTCGATCTTTTTCTTTTCTTGCAGGCCCATTCAATTTGGGGCTCAGTGTGCGACCAACTGGTTCTTCACTAAGTATTATCTAATCTCATCACACAGATGGATGGAATTGACATCCAACAACCAATGCAATAACTACAGAAAAAAGAATTAGCTCACTTCCAAGGGTAGTCATGGGAATTTAAATGTGACATAGAAAATGTTAACTCTCATAGAAATGAAAGTCGCAGTTGGAATTAGACTTACCACACACAAACTTCATCTTTTTATAGGATCTCTAGAGAAAGCAAGGAGAACAAAACCTATTATTACTAATGTTTCTTTGGTCCAAAAAAAACTGAAGGACAAACCTCAACAATGCCAAAAGTCGTACTAGGCAGATTTGATAGAGATTCTAATTCTAATTCCCATTTCCAGATAATGAAAATCCTTATTTCTTTATTCTCTAGTAACCAACCAAGACCAAGAAATAGCTTTCATAATTAACCATTACTATATAATTACAAAACAATAAAACAATAATCCCAACACCCATTAAAACATTAAAAAAATTCAAAGAAAAGCAAGACCCAGATTCAGAAAAACCAGAATTGACATACCAACTGAGTCCAATCGAGGTCCTAGAGGCCGTTGACTCCCAATTCCTCCTTCACCACTACGCTCTCCAAAATGAGCAATTTTGGGCGATTCTAAGGATCTCCGAGAAGCATTCTGAAATGAAATTGAAATGGTTTGGCGGCCTAGGGGAGATATTGTTGAAGACCGAGGCGGAGGCTTAAGGAGAAGAGTAATTTGGTGCGGATGGGTGAAGAGGTTAGAGGTGGTGGATATGTAGAAGAGAATGAAGATAGATGTTATGAGAGCTAAGCCTGTGGGGATGAAGAAGAGGCTTCTGAATGAGCCTGAGAGACGGCGATTGGAGTAGTAGAGCAGCAAGGAAGAGTCAGCCATGGGAGAGAGAGTAGCGTTGGGACTTTTACATTGGAGTCGTTGGGATGAACCTACGGACAAGTTTTAAAGCAAAATTGTTGTGATGCTGAAATTTGCCACGGCCAGCAGCCAACAAAAACTAATATAGTACTCCTTTTTCTTTTCTTTTCTTTTATATGATAATAATTATTTAAAGAAACTAGTTAAAAAATTAGTGTTAAATATTTTGACCCTTATGGTTTAACAATTTTATTATTTTTAACTAGATTTTATTTTGTATCATTGTTGGTACAGTTTCCGGTATGGTGACGTGTCGCCTAAGGATTCGCTGCCTGATTTTCTACTGAACACTTCAACCCTGCAAAGAGGAACAACAACTCGTCGGGGGTGCCGACCACGCCCACTCCGATGCCTAAGTCAGTCTAAAAAGTTTTCTGTAGAGAATTCTTAATCTTAATCTCAAGAGCTTAGAGGTGTCCTTCATACCTGGTATGACGGTCTTTATTTATAGGCCGGACCCTCTTGACATTGAGTTGGATTAGGAGTTTGAGTCCTAGCCTGGTTTGAGTTTTCATCATATCTTCTGGGAATTTGAATAGGAGTGTTGAATCCGCAGTTGATCGCGTTTGTACTTCTTTAAATTCGGTTCCATGTCAATAACCATCTTATCCCATAAATCATGGATCTGTAGTTTATCCCTGATCTCCTGGGATTCTATCCTTATCGAACTCTGAGACGGGTGTGGCGCATGGCACCTTCTTAGGAAACTGTAGCACATTTCAGCTGACCTCCGAGGTGATGATATCCGAGACGTTTCTGCTTTTACCTGGAGATCTCGGGATATATCCGCACCATAACAGGGTTGTGTAAGTCCGAGATGTTTATACTCTGAGATGTTGACTCATCCAATGGATATCACCCCGAGAAGATACCGCACCGACTCGATATCATACCGAGGTGTTATTACTCCGAGGCACAAATATCCGAGATATGTTCACTCCATCTTGGCTGGGAGATCTCGGGATATTTTACATACCGTAACCTGGAATTTTAAGACCGAGACATCGTCATATCTCCGAGATGTCTTCGGACCTAAACGTCCTTCCCTTCACTGGATAGAACCATGCGGAACAAGTAGCCGAGACATAACTCCGAGATGTCATTGGATCCACGTGTCTCTAGGGTTGATTTTATCCCTAACAATCATGATAAGTCATTTGTAGCTAGAAGAGGAGATAATATATCTGTTTATAAATTGACGGAAGTCCATATTATTGGTTTTAAAAAATAAACACGTATCCCTACGCCTCATTAAAAACTCAAAAAAAAATTTAAAAAAACTAAAACTAAAAAAAACATTTAAAAAAGCTTTTTGAAAAATGAAATTTAGGTGAAAAAAAATAAAATTATTAAACCAAATGGACAAAAATATTTAACCCTAAAAGTTATTAGTAATATCTCTGACAAAGTCTAGATGTACCAATAATAATATATAAGATAAACTATGAAACTGTTTAATGGAGTTGAATTATTTATCCTCTTCTTGTATTTGAATAATAGACAATAACCCGGCCATATATATATATATATATAATAGAGGAATCAGTAGGAGAAATGCATTATATTGTGACAAGTGGCGTCCTAAAATGCTGCCAAATATTCATTTTAAGTTAAATGGTGAGTTTAGGTTTATGTTAAAATGTGATAGTAAATTCAATCCCTATTTGCATGCTAAAATAAAAAACTGAATCCCTATTTTTTCTCTCTAAAAAAAATAAAACCCTTATTTTTGTGTTAAACATGGATAACCCACCTCTTTAAAACGTTAACCCACCTCATCATGCGTGTAGTTTTATTCTATAAAACAAAATAACTGTATTTGAAATCAAATACAAAGGAAAAGATGCGACCAGTTTTTTTTTATACCTACTAATAACTGTATCTAAAAAATGTGACAAGTGTCCTTAAGTTAAAAACAACAGAAACTCTCTCTTCCCAAGACGTCAGTTTCGAATTTGGCTTAATACACCATACTCCACACTTTCACTTTCACTGAAACATCGCTTCCCTTCCCATTAAACGTAATCTAGAGATTGAACGTCATTTTTTTTTGCATTTCGCATATATTGGCAAGAAGAAATATTGATTACCCTACTCAAGAACTGCAGTGAAGAAAAGTCAAACAGTAAAGGAAGGTAACCTCTTTGGAAACATTGGCTATATTATATTTAATTTTTGTTCTAAAAGTAGTTTCTTTATGTTATCATCGCCTATCAAACGGTACTCTCCCTCTGTTTGTTGATTGTGAGTTTTCTTTGTTTGTAGATTGTGAGGATCATACATATTTCAAAATATTTGTTTTTTTTTTTTTTTTTTAATTTGTAATTTGTTGTGTTCTTGCATATGATTTTCTGTTGTTGTCTTTGTTACCAAACCAAGTATTCTAGCGAATTCATAACCATTCGTTCATCTTCTTCCTATTGCCTTTTTAAAAAAAAATAAAATAAAATTATCCTCTTCATTGGGCCAGGACTACAAACAACCGCTGCACTAATTGAGTCAGATTTATTTGAAGGGTATTTCTCGCCAAAATTTGATTCTTATAGCAGAAAACAATTCAATGAACCAAAAACTTTCGGCCTTTTCCGATGAAATTATGTTAAAAGAAGGTATTCCCTCTCTCTCCATTCCCTCTCATGAACATGAATATGTCTTCATTTTGTTTATGAAATATTTGGTTGAGGTGTTCTTTATTTAAAATGTTGTCTTCTTCTTTTTTTTCATTTGTGTGATTGGACAGATTTTTAGGCATTTTTTGTAAGTACTTTTTATACTTTTAAAAGCAACAGAAGGAACAAAATTATTTCATTATTATGCAGAAAAGGAACATAAATACTTTCTAAACACCAAATGAGATGTTAAGTGAAATATTTTATTTTATTTTATTTTGTATCCATTAAAAAAAATACTTTGTTTATTTTGCTTTGTATTTTTTAAATGTTCGAAATTATATTGGTTTTATTTATATTGAAATATAATATGTATCACACCAACAATATCAAATATTCAAACTAATTGTCTATTAATATTTGATAATCATAATTCAGGTTTTATTCTTGCTATTCATTTAATTTAAAACCAATAATGTTAACATGTTTTAATTTATATTGGTTAAGGGTCCGTTTGGGTTTGCGATTTCAAAAAGTGCGATTTAAAATAATGATTTTAAAATGTGCGATTTGAAAAAAGTGATTTTTAAAAACGCAGTTAAGCGTTTGGCAAAATCGCAGTTTAGCCTTTAAAATCGCGAATTTACCTTTAAATTTCTGCGTTTTCAAAAAAGCATCATCTTATCTGCGATTTGAAAAAGCAGATTTTCTGCGTTTTCAAATCGCAATTTTTAAAAACGCAGTTCCCAAACAATCTATGTTCTGCGATTTGGTTTAAAATCGCACTTATTGTCTATGAAATCGTAATCCCAAACGCAACCTAAACTGAAATTAAGGGTCTTATATTTTAATTCATTTGAATGTTTTATGGGATTCTTTTTTTCTTTTAAGTGATGCACTTGATTTCCAGGTTTTCTTCTTGCTTTCTTCTTCTTTTTTTTTTTTTTTTTTTTTTTTTTTTTTTTTTTTTTCCTCTATACAGCGTTTCATGTTAAACTACTCCTATAGGGACTATGATTTTAACGTATTTTAAATTATATGGATTAAACTAAAATCAAGGGTCTTATATTTTAATTCATTTGAATATTTTATGGAATTTTTACCAATTGGTATGATTTACACAAATTTTTAGGCATTAATTTTTGGATTTTTTTTTTTTAAATTTTTTTTATTGAGAAAGCAAATGCCATACGTTATTTCATGGTGCCATATGTCAAGCATTTCTTTTTAAGTATAAAACATTTCATTAGAATTGTTGCTAGTTAACGGTTAACTGTCTATTAAGTTTTTAAACCAATTAAATATTTAAACATCGCATTTGTTTGTCTATTTCTTTCTTTTGCTTAAATTATATAAAACTAGATAAAGTGAAAACAAACTTTGTTTCTATCTTTAATTGAACAGTTTATTTTTTTCTTTGTGTTTTTTTTTTTCCCAATGACCTTTGGGCTTCTTCTTCTGCAAAGTTGTAATGGCCGGTCTCTACTTAAGAACAAACTTTATATCAATTTCAAGATAAAATTTACATTATAAAATCACATTTCCTATTTATGGCTCTCTTATTATGCATTTAAACTTTTTATTTTTGAATTCAATATTGTAATCAGAATTACACATTGCGGTGATCCAAGCTTTATTTTGTAATTTTTTTTTTTTTTAAATTCCCTGATTTTCAATCTGATGCTTCCTTTCAAGCTTTGATCACAATGCAATTTATGCAGATCCAGATTGAAAGACTTTGTCTTATTTTGTATTGATTTTTCTTTGTATTGTCATTTTCCGAATGTTCTTATATATATGGGTTTTAATTGTTTTGGAATGTAATAGGTATAACACCAACAATATTATAGATTCATATTCGTTGTCTATCAATGTTTTAATAAATGTATTTTTTTTTATTATTATTTTTAATTCATTTTTAAATTGTGAAAGCAAATGCCAAATGCCATACATCACTTCATGGTGCAAAATGTCAAGCTTCTCTTTTTAAATATAAAACATTTCATTAGAATTGTTGCTAATTAATGGTTAACTGTCTATTCAGTTTTTAAACCAATTGAATGTTTAAACATCGCATTTGTCTGTCTATTCCTTTCTGTTACTATTACGGGAATAAATATTTTAACATGTTTAAATTTATATGAATTAATTTTTATTGGATAGATAGAAAATGACTATCATTAGTTGAACTGATTATTTATTATTTGATTACGGTTAGTATGCGATTTTGGTTATTGTGCGATTTTCTTTAGTTGAAATGATTTTCTTTTGGGTTCCTTGAATCTATATTTTGGACTGCAGCATAGTAGACAAACATCATAAGAAAGATGAACGAGATCCCAACGGACGCTTACTCAATCTGGTACGCTGGGCATGTCGCGAGAAATATGAAGTCCTCCGTTTGCGTCCTTTCATGGTGAGGACTCCTAGCGTTAGTCGTGGGAGGGGACGACGTGTTCAGGTACATCGAGAGGGGATATCAGACAGGGAACTCTCTCATGCGTGCGCCTCTGATCCTAAGAGGACAACATCACTAAGTCGCTACCAACACTTGCATCAAACGCTTGAAGTTATTAATTTTCACCACATGATTGATTTGGAGTGTCAGGAAGAGACAAATGTACCACCGCCTGAGTACTCCGACAATGAGGACGATCATGCTTGACATATTTTAATTTCTCTACTATAAATTCTCAAATTTCATGTTTATAGACTTGATAAATTTTATGTAGCATTTTAATACAGGTTATCCAATTTGTAAATATTGAATACAAGTTATTCTAACGATGTGAGTGTACAATTTTGTTCTTTGCATTTGTGAATTCCTATATATATGTGTAAATGGTCTCTTGAATTAACATCTATATATGTTTACGTATTTTCATTCTAATTTTTTATTTTAAAAAAACTACTTTGAATATTATTTATTACTTTCTAATTTTATTCTTATACAGTTTTAAGTAGTAAAAACCCGCGCATGACGCGGGTTACATGCTAGTATATATAAAGCACTAGACAACTTGCCTTCACCGGAAAAGCCGTTTTCTTTCTTCTTCTTCTTTCTTTTTTTACTTTATTTTTTTAACAAGGAATTAACTGGTAAAAGAAAAAGAATAGATAAAATCCATTAAACTGCCAAACGCATTATCATTTTCGTTCACTTTTTTTTCATAACGAAACTCATATAGTGTCTAGCAATGAAAATGAAAATACCAAAAAAAGAAAAGAAAAAGAATTTTCACTTCAAGTTCTTGTAATTTGACATGTGCCCTAACTGTATGTAGGCATATGCAGTTAGGTGATCAAGAAAAAATAAAGATGAGGTCGAAAAAGTTTAGATTAATCATTAAAAGAGTAGTAGGATCTTTTTATGGTAGTGTGGTGATCATAAGTTGGAACTCAATAAAATTTTATGGGAAAATGCATTTTTGACTCTTGGGTTTGGGGTTGTGATGATCATTGGAGTTTCAAAACAACAAAGTGGTTTGTACCCTTAAAAAAAGTGAATTTGTACCAATTATATAACGACAAGTGTTCATTATGCTTAATCACTACAAAAAATACACATTTAACTTGACAGGTCACTCATACTCTTCATGTCATATGGTAAAGTAAATCAAGTAAAACTAAAGAGTAAAGTTAAAACGTAACTATGGTTTTTGTTGGGAATAAATTCTACTCAACCCGATCCGAGAAGGAGATAGACATTTAGCAACTACCTCAGAGAAATCAGTTTGATCAGTAGTCCTATCCCTGGTGGAATTGAGATACGACTCATGGTCCAATCAGATAAGAAAAATGATTAGATCAGAAGTCTAAGAAATTATACATGAGTTTGGACTACAATATCATTATTGTTGAATTTCTTCAAATAAATTTTAGATTTTATTAATTAATATAACAAAGGATTTTCTTTTTTGTAGATATGCGATTGATGGTCCAGTTCCTGTCGGTTTTGTTCGGCTTTGTATCGGTGATGTGCTTTTGTCTTTTGAAAATATTTTATGTTGTGTAGAGTATATTTATGTGGTCAAAATGTTCACTACTAGTGCCTTAAAAAGTTTCTTAGTTTTTTTGTTTTTTTTTTTTTTTTATAAAAAAAAAAAATTAAAAAGACAGAGGGGAAGACCAATTATGGTTAATCTACTTGGACGTTACCATGCATGTTAGTACTTACTTGCTAAGAATTGCTCATGAAGAGCTTAGACGACGAAAAACTGCAAGTACTCATTCAAGACCAATTGATTTATATATAGCCTAATTAAGTCCTATTAGGACATCAATGACACTCGAGATGAATAACACTAATTAGGATTGAGTGATTCCTATTACAAGATTCGAACTCGTTCTCTAGTGCATGGCTAACCACGTGAAAATTGCCTTAAGACCATTGAACCATCTTCACTGCATGGTGGTAAAAAGTTTCATAATTGACTCGCTTTTGATTAAGATCAAAATTTGCTTGGTTTACCAGAAAATAAGGACAAATTTTGAACGAACAGCAGATTTAGGAAATAAGAATCAATATTTGACATGGTCAATTTGAAAGACTGGTTCAAAGTAGCATGCATATAAAAGAAATTGGATGAGTTGATTAAGCTATGAAAGGGAATCAAAGATAATTAAGTGATAGCTCAGTAAGCATCGAGAATGAACTTCTTCTTCTTCTTTTTTCTTCATACATGTGCTTAATTAATACTTCGTTTGTTTCGATGTAAAATGGTTTTCGTTGTAAAATGATTTCAGGAAAGTCATTTTTCTAGAAAATATTTTTCGCCGAAAGTATTTTTTGGTGTTTGGCACGTACAGAAAATTACAAATATTTTTTATATTTTCATTCAATCATATTAATCTATAAAAATCAATTTTTATTCAAAACATATAAATATTAATGTAAAATAATATAAAAATCGCCGGTGACGAGATTCCGTCACTGACCGACAAGATTCCAGCCACTTTTACCGGATTCCGACTATTATAGCCAGAATCCAAAATAAAGGCCGGAATTCGGACAGTTTCGTCGAAATCTAGATTGGCCGGATTCCGGCGAAAGTGGCCAAATTCCAACAATTTTTTTTGCCAGATTCCGACCTACTAGCTGAAATACTGCCAAAATCGCTGGAATCCAACACTTCCGGCCAGCCAGCCTTTTTGGCAAGGATGTTCTGGCCAGATCTGCCAGCCGGCTAGGATCCGGCCTTTCTGGCCGGAATCCGGCCGTTCTGACCAGATGGCCAGAATACGACCAGTTTGGTCACCGAAATCCGGGCTGACTAGATTCCGCCGACATTGACCGGATGTTGTCAGATTCCGGTACCGGCAAGATTTCGATGGTGGTCAACTACGTCGTTTAAAAGGGGTCGAATGCGTCTGGCGTCTTCGGAAAATGATTTATACTTTTAAAAAGCATAAATCATTTTTCGAAATTTATTAAGCATTTTTGGTCAAATAGAAATAATTTTTCGGTTAACTATTATTTTAACCCCTACCAAATACCGGAAAATGCCAAAATCATTTTTCAGAAATCATTTTACGCCGAAACAAACAGAGCATAAAGCACAGGAAGTTTGTGATAAGATCCATTCAGAGTAGCTTTTTAAAATGGGATAATTGCACCACTGGTCTGTAGAGTTGGCTTAAATTACAAATCACTCCCTGCGGTACAAAAATTTCATGAAGGGTCATTATGGTAAACTATAATTACAAATCACTTTCTGAACACGTTTTCCGTCCACCATTAACAGAGTCCGTTAGTCAGCCACATCATACCAAATAGAAAATCGACACTTGTCCATTACAATAAAAAAATATAAACCTATTAACAAAATAAATAAAGAAAACTTAAATATTATTATTTTTAAATAATTTTTAGGATTAAATACACTTCCAGTCTCTGAGTTTTGGAAACTTTATTTTTTAATACCTGAGTTTCAATTTGCATTACAGATGGTACATTCGTTTTGAGAAAAGACCAACTTAGCACATTAGTCAAGTTTTCCGTCCAAAAACTAGAGGCCCGCCAAGTGTCAACCCCAGAGGGTTGACACGTGTTTTAGTATAGCATTTTTTTTTTAAAAAAAAATCTTTAAAAATTAATTAAATATTAAAAACATTAAAAAAAATTAAAAAAAAAAAGAAGAAAAAAGAATGGGATGGTTCGGCCACCCCATGGCAAAAAGAAAAAAAGAAAAATAAAAAATGGTCAAGGGTTTTGGCCCTTAGGGGTGGTTCGGCCACCCCCATGGGCAAACCCTCAAATATTTTTTGCTGAGTTTTGGCCCTTGGGGGTGGTTCAGCCACCCTCAAGGGCCAAAACCCTTGACCAATTTTTTTTTTTTTGGCCATGGGGTGGCTCCTTCGCCAAAATGAGCCACCCCTCTTTTTTTTCTTCTTCTTTTTTCATTTTTTTTTAAATTTTAATATTTTTTTTATACTAAAACACGTGTCAACCCTCGGGAGTTAAAGCCTGGCAGGCCGTTAGTTTTTGGACGGAAAACTTGACTCAGATATTAATTTGGTCTTTTTCCAAAACTTTCTTTTCGTGATACAAATTGAAACTCAGGTACTAAAAAATAATGTTTCCATAACTCAGGGACCAGAAGTATATTTAACCCTAATTTTTAAGTTTTATTTATTTAGTTTAAGTAACAATAAGATAGGCAAGATTGCCAAAAAAATACCAATACAGATTGAAATCACGGAAAGGTTCGCCATCATGAGGAATGAGACAAATGTTGAGCTCAGCTGGCATGTCGGCAATCTTATAGTCTATAAGATTGGCTTGCAAAAGCAGATCAGATATATACTTAGCCTATGTCAAATAGTAACCATCAGAAGAAGATAAAATCTCAAAACCAAGAAAATAGATGAAAGTGCCAAATCCTTCATCTTAAAATGCTGGCTGAGAAACTGTTTGAGCTCATGAATACCGGTGAGGTCATCTCATGTAATAATAATGTCATCAACATATAGCAGAAGAAGAATGGTGCATCAGTTTGTGCGACGAAAAAATAAGGTTGAATCATAGGAGTTGATGGAGTAGCCAAGACTGGAGACAGTGATGCTAAATTCAGCAAACCATGCCCGAAGAGATTGCTTAAGTCCATAAAGAGCTCAACGGAGACGACAAACCTTATTTGGAGGAGAAGGGAGTTTAGAAGGTTTGAAAAATTGAAATGACTTCTAAAAGTAAAGTGTGTGCAACAAGTGTCAACAAAAATTAAAGCACAGCGGAAAGTAAATGACACAGAGATTTTTGTTGACGAAGTGGAAACTCAGTTAAGAGAAAAACCACTCCGGGGCAACCAAACCCAGGAATTCCACTATTCAGAAGACAAAGCTAGATACAAGACAGTAACACTCACATGTACCGATGCAGTGGTCGTACCTTGATCTTTGACGTGTAACCCAACACGAATGCTTCCCAACCAGGTTCACCTACCTGAAGGGGTCTTCAATGGAACTCCTTACCTTAGAGCCGACATCTAAGATAAGCTTCGGTTTACAGCATAGCACACTTGAAAAACGGCTTCAAAAGAAATATCACGTCTCTGAGCTCTAATGGAATTCACACCGAATTCTTGCAGCTCTAAGTGCCCAAGGACTCCTATTTATAGGCTGGGGGTCAGAATGGACGTCAGGCAAATTTTGCATGGGAGCCGTCCAGACGGTGGACCATGGCCGTCCGGACGGACAACTGTGCGACAGGATTTTTCGAAATTTTTGCGAAGAAATCTTTCCTGTATAAGAACATTGTCCGGACGGGATGGCTCGATCGTCCGGACGGACGCACATCCGCTGCAAGTAATTTCCATAACAGGCTTCGCACGTCCGGACGGTTGAACTTCAACACGCAATTTCCATATCTGATACGCGTGTGTCCGGACCATGAGAGGGATACATCCGGACGGTTGAAGTCGAATTGTCAGTTACCATATACAATGCACCAGCGTCCGGACCACAGCTGTTAGATGTCCGGACGGTTCATTTTGAACTGCGATTCTTGCCTTACGGAGATACGCGTCCGGACGGGATACCACATCGTCTGGACGGTTTATTGATCTTCCCTTTCTTGAAACTTGGAAAGAATCAGTGAACCGTTTGAGAACTGATAGGCGTCCGGACGTGCTGATGAAACGTCCGGACGGAGCAAGTTTGCACAGAAGCTTCTCGATACGAAGTAGGTGTCCCGACGGAAGAAGCACGTCGTCCGAACAGGTGATGCTTGTCTGTCTAATGTCCGGACGGAGTGACACGTCGTCAAGACGGATGGAACAGTAGACAGATGGGTGTCCGGACGGGATGACACATCGTCCGGACGGCTGACAGGGAACTTTGTAATTCTTCTTATTTCACTCTGAAAAGTGGAATCCCTGTTTGCCACATCATTTACACATAAGTGATTTTGTCCAAACACAGAATAAGGCCAAAATATTAACAAACTCCCTATTTGGCCATTCTGGGACAAAAATCACTTGACCGGTTTGGAAATACATTCCTGGTCCAAAATAAAAATTACTCCCCCTTTTTGTCACAAAGGGTAAACAGAGTAATAAAACAACCGACTGAAATAAAAATTACTCCCCCTAACGGTCTCAGAAGGACCCGGGAAACAGAGTAATATAAGTGCAATAGTTATAATAAGCAACAAATTGTGTCAGAATAACAAAACAAAATAAAAAAAATCAACAAATAAGCACGAGGGAATCAAACATCCTCTGCCATAGGTGTAGCTCCGGGAGTCCGACGGGCAGCCTTTGGTGCAGCAGCCTCATCATCACTGCTCTCTGGATGATGGACTTGGAGACACTCCTGAAGGTCCAAGTGGGTCTGCTCCACCCTCTTGCTGATGGACCGCATTTCCAGTCGCATGGAGGATACGGATTGCTGCATGGAGGACATCGATACCTGCATATTGCTCATCCCCCCTGAAGAGTAGCAAGAGCCTCCATAATCTGAGAAAAATTTACCTCTGGCTCAGATGGCGGGACAGTGTGAGAGGATGAAGCTACGTCCGAAAAAGCAACATGCATCGCAGCAAGTATATCCTCATCAGACTCCTCTCTCCGTAGCTGCGCATTTGACTTCAGCAAAGTCTGTTTGCTGAGGGGCTGTTGCATCTTCATCCTAGGCTCTCCATTTACATTGATACCGGACTGCAGGATGATCTGAGTAATGAGGCAGCCGAAAGGAAGACCGGCAATGCCCTCATCACAAGCCTCGAGCATGACTCCCAGAATATGCTTGCAGAGACAGAAATGAAGGCGAAAGTGAACATCATAGACAAACTGGGCCTTCTTCAATATCAGATTACTGTGCCTGGTAACCGGCCACAGATTGTGCAAAATAATTTTGGCCAACATACGATGAGCTGGACCTAGAGCACCAATCTTGATGGAGGTCGGATGCTCCTCACCTTGTGGAGTAGCATGGAAAAACTCTCGGAGCTCATCCATAGAGGGAGGAAGCACCACCTCGTTGAATGGACTGGCAGGTAGATCGAGAACAGGTACCCCGATAAACTGGCTGATGATCTGGGGATCAACAGTGATTATGTGTCCGTCAACAGTGGACTGCAGTACCGTCCCACGCTCATCATCCTGAGCAACCTCCAAGTTTGCATAGAAAAGTCGGACCAGCCTGGTGAGGACGATGCAGGCACAGGTATAGAGGTAGGTCCACTGATAATGCTGGATAGTCTCATGGATACTGTTCAACAGAGGCACCATGATATCTACACGGACCACGTTCTGTTCAGCAATGACATCCGGTCCATAATCTTTGCTTGTATTTCATTCTGTTCTGCTTTTGTCCTCTGACGGACCCGGCGCTGGGAACTGATGGCAGACATGATTCTGCAAAAAGAAAACCAACAAGAATATTCCAAAAAAATAATCCCAAAAAAAATCTTGTTAGGTTAGCAAAAATTTTGGCAGAATAACAGCAGTAAGAGGACTATCATAAATTCAGACACAAATTATCACAGTCCTACAAATAATCCCAACATGATATAAGCATCTCAAACTCTCAATAACACTTCTAATCAAATATAGAAATTCTAACAGTGTAAGAACTGAAAAGAATAGGACAAGAAAAATACCTGACGAGTGATTGAGAATGCAAGGAGACACAAAAGGGATGATTTACTACAAAAACACCAAAGGAAATTACTCACAAAAAGCCAAAAGGTGGATTTGGTGGGGTATGAGGGAGAGAATGGCCGATTCTGGGCAATTTATAGCCTCTGTGGGTGACCTGTCCGGACGGAGTTTTCAAGACGTCCGGACTCGTGGGCCTCGGTAACGTGCGTAACGGTCAAGATCGTCCGGACGAAATAAATTACCCGTCCGAACGATAGTGACAACGCACGTGAGTCCGGACGTACAACAAGACCTGTCCAGACGACGAGGCATTGCACATGTCCGGACTTCCAGAGAATACCGTCTGGACTACCATGCTACCCCCGTCCGGACTCCAAGGAATACCGTCCGGACGCTCCACATTGAAACACTAGAAAAATTGAGAAATATTTAAAGAGATCAATTTTTCTCAAGTCAGTGTCAGAATACGCATACATAATTAACTGATAACACAATCAGAACGCATCTCAAAAATAAACAGAGATATAAAAGGAAGTTGATATTTCAATTGGCACAAATAATTTTTCTTGATCATATAAAAATCAAATAGGCAACTCAACTCAAGCAATGCGTGTGTGTGTGGAGACTCTTTTCCCACCAAGTAAGACTTTCCAAAACATGACAAATAGCAACTAGATTTTCTAGACATGAGAGAAAATCAAAGACAAATTAGCCAAAAGTCAAACCTTATAACTTGCTAGGGCCTAGACACCCTCATCTGATACACTCCCCCTAAAATGCAGCACATATTTTGTTTTATTTGTACCATATAGGACAAGATAAAATTTTACTTGCTCATGGAGAACAAGGTGAATTTAAGCACATAAGCAGTGATTAAACAGATTTAAAGCACAAAAACTTTTTATGAAATACTGCTCGAATCTTATAGAACTGCAAACTGTAGGGAGTGCCAGAGTTTATAGATGTTAGGTTCAACTAGCCTATGGTCAATTTGGCCATCTTATCAAGGACTTCTTCTCTTATCCAAAATTTCTAAAAGCAAAGAGTCAAAGAAGGAAAGATGTACCTTTTAGGGGAGTCCGAGATAGTGCACTTTTTCATCGCATGAATAAAGAAGCTATCCTACTTTTGCATAAACAGGAAAAACACTTGGCCAACATAGTCAAAACTCTCAATTATATCTAAGCATATTTAATCAATGCAAACCGAATTGAGACGTCAGGCAAGAATGCAAGCAATATCTAATAAGCCAAGAGAGAAAAAAAATCCTGCAAATTCTCCCCAAAAATATATATATTTTTTATTATTAATAAAAAAACAAAAACAAGCAATATGGAAAAAACATCATATGCTAAGGCACAATCAAACCTGTGTACGCTCAATGATGCCATTACAGAAAAACAATCACTCGACCTGCTTTTTCTGTCTTCCCCAAAAATACCTGCAAAGTGTTCTCAAGAAAACACATGGGGGCAAACATAACTTGTTCCTAGATTGCATAAAATATAACAAATACAATGAGCAATCAAACCTGATGCCATAGGATTAGGAACAGAATCCTAGGCATGAACACCTGAACCTGCTAGGTGCGTCGGTTCCCCCTCCTGGGGTAACTATCATTCTCAGCCCAAGTCTGCCTTCCAGTAGGTGGTTCCTGACAAGACTGCATCATCCACTCCATCATGTTTTGCATCCAAACAGGAGGCTCACCGGAGTATTGCTCTGGAGGCCTTCTCAATTGCCTAGGTTTGCTCTTCTAAGTGCCACTCTGATTGGCTGGTACAAACCGCTGTTGAGGTCGCTGACGTTGAGGAGCATGAAACCAAGGGGCTTGGGACTGATGTCTTGGTGCTTGATAGGATGCCTGATGCCAAGGAGTCTGATGCTGAGCTGCAGGTACAGTGCCATACTGAGCTTGTCTAGGCACTTCTTTCTTGGCTTTGGCCTTTTGTGCTTTCAAGAGGGAGCACTGAGGCCGTATGTGC
Organism: Alnus glutinosa; assembly: GCF_958979055.1. Lineage (NCBI taxonomy): Eukaryota > Viridiplantae > Streptophyta > Magnoliopsida > Fagales > Betulaceae > Alnus > Alnus glutinosa. The sequence goes on from NC_084892.1 coordinate 19,884,303, forward strand.
CCACTGAGACCGCAGTGATGGCAAACAGGAGGTCTTCTGATGGAATGAGGCTGCTGAGTGCCTGAAACTTCATCATTGACATTTTCCTTCTGTTTATCTTCAATAACTGGAGGGAGCTTTGGGACTGTAGGAGGCACAAACACAGTCTTTGAGGAAGAAGGAATATCAGAAAAGGAAGCTACATACACGAGACCAGTCTTGTCATGTGGGCTCTTCTGGATGGACAGCATACGAGTTAACTTCTCATCAGTGACTCTCTCTAGCTGGAGCTGTGCCTCAAGTAGCTTTTCCTCGAGCTCCTATATCTTGAGCAGCAGTGAGCTCTTCTTAGTATACAGACTGTTCAGATCATTAACTTGCTGCTTTCGGCCTTCCCTCAGCTTCTCAAACTCTTTGTAGAGAGTTTTGTATGCTTCCTTGAGCTCTACCTCATTCTCACTATGCTCCGAATAATAAGAGTCTTCTTCTTCAATATAAAGGGCCACAAAAGCCAGAAATTTGTCAAACTCTGGAGCATCTTCTTCGAACTCATCACTGAGAGTCACATTGTAAGCCTTCCCCTTGCCCTCCTTGAGATTCCCGCAATCGGCCCGGATATGCCCATAGCCTGAGCATTCAAAACATCGGGGTCCTCTGGGATCTTTCTCATCCTCTGGTTCAGCTTCTCTGAGAGGTTTCTTGGCTTTTTCAGAAAACTTCTTCTTGAACCGATCATCTTTCATTAGTCTTTTGAAATTTTTGGCAAGCATCGCCACAGCCTTTTCTTCATCCTCAGATTCTTCTTCAGAGGAGGCTTCTACCTTCTTCTTGGAAGCCTTAAGAGCAATGGTCTTTAATTTCTTGACCGGGGGCAGAGACAGCTCGTATGTTTGAAGAGATCCAACCAGCTCTTCAATCTTCATTTCTTCAAGATCCTTGCTTTCCTCAATAGTCATTACCTTAATCCTGAAACGCTCGGGCAAAGATCTGAGAATTTTTCGGATGAGTTTTACATCCGAGATAGGTTTCCCAAGACTCACCATGGAGTTCCTTAGGTCACTTATTTTGGAGTAAAACTCTCCAAATGTCTCTTCCTCTAACATCTTAATTTCTTCAAATTTTGAAATCAACATCTGAAGTTTGGCAGATTTTACAAGTTTTGTGCCTTCATATGTTGTTTCCAAAATTTGCCATGCTGCTTTGGCCGATTCGCAATTTGAAATTTTGGCGAATTCAGATGGAGAAAGTGCTTGGCATAGAGCATGGAGGGCTTTGTCATTTGAAAGACGAGCGTTCTTTTGAGGGACTAGTTCAGGTGTTGTATCCTCTGGTTTAGTCCAACCAATCTCAACAGTACCCCAACAGTCAATAGATTTCAAAAAGAAACACATACGTGCCTTCCAATAGCCATAGTTCGAGCCATCAAAGGCAGGAACAGAATTAAGAGTTTGAGACATAATAAAGATAGAAGTCAAATATTAAAAACACTCAAGAAATTAATCTTCTCAGAGTGTACCAAGCTCTGATACCAATTGAAAAATTGAAATGACTTCTAAAAGTAAAGTGTGTGCAACAAGTGTCAACAAAAATTAAAGCACAGCGGAAAGTAAATGACACAGAGATTTTTGTTGACGAAGTGGAAACTCAATTAAGAGAAAAAACACTCCGGGGCAGCCAAACCCAGGAATTCCACTATTCAGAAGACAAAGCTAGATACAAGACAGTAACACTCACATGTACCGATGCAGTGGTCGTACCTTGATCTTTGACGTGTAACCCAACACGAACGCTTCCCAACCAGGTTCACCTACCTGAAGGGGTCTTCAATGGAACTCCTTACCTTAGAGCCGACATCTAAGATAGACTTCGGTTTACAGCACAGCACACTTGAAAAATGGCTTAAGAGGAAATATCACGTCTCTGAGCTCTAATGGAATTCACACCGAATTCTTGAAGCTCTAAGTGCCCAAGGACCCCTATTTATAGGCTGAGGGTCAGAATGGGCGTCATGCAAATTTTGCCTGGGAGCCGTCCGGACGATGGACCATGGCCGTCCGGACGGACAACTGTGCGACAGGATTTTTTGAAATTTTTGCGGAGAAATCTTTCCTGTATAAGAACATCGTCCAGACGGGATGGCTCGATCGTCCGGACGGATGCACGTCCGCTGCAAGTAATTTCCATAACAGGCTTCGTGCGTCCGGACCATGGGGCAGGAGTGTCCGGACGGCTGAACTTCAACACCCAATTTTCATATCTGATACGCGTGTGTCCGGACCATGAGAGGGATACGTCCGAACGGTTGAAGTCGAATCGTCAGTTACCATATACGATGCACCAGCGTCCGGACCGCAGCTGTCAGATGTCCGGACGGTTCATTTTGAACTGCGATTATTGCCTTACGGAGATACGCGTCCGGACGGGATACCACTTCGTCCGGACGGTTTATTGATCTTCCCTTTCTTGAAACTTGGAAAGAATCAGTGAACCGTTCGAGAACTGATAGGCATCCGGACGTGCTGCTGAAACGTCCGGACGGAGAAAGTTTGCACAGAAGCTTCTCGATACGAAGTAGGTGTCCGGACGGAAGAAGCACGTCGTCCGGACAGGTGATGCTTGTCTGTTTGATGTCCGGACGGAGTGACACGTCGTCCGGACGGATGGAACAGTAGACAGATGGGCGTCCGGACGGGATGACACATCGTCTGGACGGCTGACAGGGAACTTTATAATTCTTCTTATTTCACTCTGAAAAGTGGAATCCCTATTTGCCGCATCATTTACATATAAGTGATTTTGTCCAAACACAGAATAAGGCCAAAATACTAACAGTTGTATATAGACTTTCTCGCTTAAATCGCAATTAAGGAATGCATTTTTTTACATCCAATTGAAAAAGTGATTAAGGCCGAGAGGCTGTAACAGCCAACAAAGAACTCACAGAAGATAGGCGAGCAATAAAAGCAAATGTTTCCTCATAATTCACATTGTACTCCAGAGTACATTTGGCCACAAATCTAGACTTGTACCTGTCAACAATATCATCAGAATAAGTTTTAATTTTGTAAACCCACTTACGCTTGATAACAGACTTTCTTGGAGGCAAGTAAACTAGATCCCATATATTATTTTTGTGTAAAGCTTCAAATTCCTCTTTCATCGTTGCCTGCCAAAAAGGGTTAGTGGAAGTCTCACGATACAAGTGGGGTTCATGTATGAAAGTAATAAAAGTCCTGGAGATGGGATGGAAGAAATCTTACTTGAGTGGATCGACGAAAGCCAAGTGGTGAAGTATGAGCGAAAGCCTCAGATTGAATAGAGTATGGGGACTCGAGCAAAGCGGCTTCGTGAGCGTCATATGAGTGTTGTTCAGACGAAGAAGGCTCAAGAAAGATCAATAGAGAGAGAGAGAGAGAGAGAGAGAGAGTGAGAGAAGAGAGAACCTTTTGTTCTACCTCGTACCCAAGAAAGCAACACAACCAAAAACGAGGGTCGAGTTTGGTACGCTCATGCAGTTGGGGTAAAATAAAACAGGCAGAACCAAAGACTGGAAGATGATGATAAGTGAGAAATGTACCAAACAACCTCTCGCGGGGGTTGCAATTGGCAAAGACAAGTGTAGGAAACTTGTTGATAGTGTAGACAGCCATGAGAGTGTCTTCACCCCAAAAAATGAGTAGGAACCGAACAGAAAAAGGAGGAGAGCACGAACAATGTCTAGAATGTGCCTAAGTTTACGTTCAGCTCTCCTATTTTGCTGCGAGGTGCCCGAACACGACTAGCGAAGAATAATGCCATAGTGTTTTAAGATGTCTAAAATGAATGTTAAGTATATATTTTCTAAGACATTATCAGAACGAAACGCTTTGATGCATTTTGAAAATTGGGTTTCAATCATTTTCTCAAAATTGAGATAAATATCTAATAGTTCAAAACATGATTTCATTAAAAACAACAAGATGTAACATGAATAATCATCAACAAAAATCACAAAATAACGTAAGTCACTTATATCAAGAACAAGCTAGGGATGGCCCTCAAACATCATAATAAATTGAATCAAATTAAGTAGATGCAACAAACTCATTATTATTAAAAGATAAAGCTATTTGTTTCTCAAATTGACAAGATAAAAAAAAATAATAATAATAAATAAATGGTGTTCAACAGCATGCGGCCATATAATATGGTAACAATCCGTTAAGAATAGTGTACGTTGTTCGTCACTGACTCTTTCTGTCAAAAGCAGTCTATCATGTTGGCCTATTGAAATGAGGTTGGGTGACCCTTTTTTAGCTTTGTACGCAAATGCTTTATACATGTTTCAATAAATTCCAAATCCCTTTTTCGTCTTTGTATTATATGTACTTCAATGCCCGGCCCCGGCACCTTAATTGGTTAATTTTATTTTATTTTTTAAAATAATAATAATAATAAAAAGATGAATTCAGATTTCAACTAGGGTTAAAATGGTAACTCAATGTACAAAAAAGTAGCTAGGATTAATAGAAACAGATCAAAAAAGAAAAGGAAAAGATCGAGGCCGGCCGGGACACATGACTATATAAATGGAGCTAGACAACTACTTGTGTTGGTAAACTATATATATGAACCAACCGGAGTTCTTTTGGTTGAGCGAAAGTCTTCAATAGATGGGCAGCTGACGCTTTTCAAAAAAAGAAAAAGAAAAGAAAAGATGGAGTAGGTATATATAAGTCGTTGAAAAAGAAAGTTAGGTTTACAAAATGATCTGCGTTTCTCTTTTGGAATGTTTGGTTACTTGGCCAATAAGCACGTGCAGGACACTAACACCCACACATATATATATATATATATATATAAACACATGCACACACATCAACCGCGCGCCTAATATTCCATCTTCCACAACCTTCAGTAATTCGATCACTTCTAGTATGGACTTACGGCTTGCTTTGAGCTTCATGCATGTCTACGCCACCGGCCAGGTTAGCTGCTCTAAATTAACCTTCTTCAATTCTTCTACTTTAATTTATATCTCCTATATACTCATGCGTATATATCACTCGATCTAGAAATTAATTAACTTCAATTCTTGATGATCATGAATCTAATATGGTCCAGAGAACATGGTTTTTTTTTTTTTTTTTAATTCCTGTAAGTTTGTTGTCTTCGTTGGTCTGGGTTTCGAAATATATATAATCATTCGATCTTTAGAATTGTTGTGGTATTCCGTGGAAGTGTTTATTCCAATAACAGCATCAGAAAGGCTTTATATATTATATTAGTTAAGACAAGCTTAATTCATGCATGGAAACAATCTAATTTTGTATTCAAGAAGTGATCGATCAGACCAATATATAAAGAAAGGTTTACCATGACTTGTTTTTTCTTATATATTCTTTTGATTTTAGTAGAACTGAATGAATTGGGCATGCAGGTATTTTTCTGTACGCTCTTTTAATAAAAAGTCCGGGAAGAAAGGTTTCTTTTCTTTTTCTTTTTTTTTTTTATTATTATTATTTAGATTTTGGTGTGTAGTACTTTATAAATGTATATGTGTGCGCTGTGTGGTAAAATAAAAAAAAATAATAATAAAAAAAAAAGCTAGGATACTTTGAGTTTCACTTCTGCTCCGGTAAAGACACAGTCAAAGAATCTTTTTTAAAACCCAAGTACAGCCTTTTGATAAGCGGGCCGATTATTTATTTTGTTTTCTTCTGTCTTCTTTCCCGGTGAA
>NC_084892.1:19895000-19910000 GCF_958979055.1 Alnus glutinosa
TACAATGGAGTTTGTTGGTACAGTTTTCGGTATGGCCTTGACAACACACCCTTCGATTTTCCTCACGTTTCTAGATCACTGCAAAACAGATAATGTCAAAAGAACACGCCAGGGTGGCCGGCGTTCCTCACTCGTATGCATAAGTCAGTATTTTAGTGAAAAGTATGTTTAAGCACAATAATTCAGTATGTCCTTCATACCTATGGTATATGCCTATTTATAAGTTGAATGATGAGAACCCTCACTACATTAGGGTTTCGTGTTCTTTCTTTTTTGACCTAGGAGCCCCGTCAGAGTAAGGCCTTAACTCAAAATTCTATTTCTTCCATACCGAGATTCTTTCCTTAGCAATCTCAAAGCAAGATTCCCAACAACAAATCCGAGATTGGTTTTAGTCCCGGATTTTTGAGGATTGTGTGCGATTCCGAAATATTAAAGATAGCATATAGCAAATCCCAGTCCGTTGCGCCGGTCCCTGGAAAATACCTTCACGGGGCTCCTAGGTATTCGTACTCGCGGGTTCATATATGATGTACCATGGGCCCACGATCATCAGCCAGCCCATGTGGACTTAGAGGCTTGTAATTCTCGAGATGGACCGAGCCGAGCAGGATTTTTCCCAATAGTTACCCACCAATTCTCTTATCCCAACTCTAAATTTTGTCATTTACATAATCCGGGTCTCCCCGAGACATAGAACGGTCTTTCGCTTCCTCGTATAATGTGTCATTATTGGGCTTACGTGTCAATGTTTGAAGTTCCTCCAGCTGTAAACCCTCGAGATTCCTTATCCGTCGCGTCACCCGACACACGCGTCCATGATTTGATGGTTTGGTTGTTGGTCATTTAATGGATTTCCCCTAATGAGCTGTCTCCGCACTTCAAGCGTTGTTCCACTCCCCTGACATTTTGACCGTTACACTTCCCGGGATGCGACGATCTGGGGCTTTGTCTGATGCAATTAATGATTACTTGCTGTCACCCATTGCTACCACATGTCATAGGGTTTCAATGGATCGCTCATGTAACGGCCCGGGGCTTTACCCGAGGTATTTAATGATTACCCACTGGTGACAGCCGTTTTGTTATCCCAATGTGTCCTGGGGATTTTAATATAAATAACCCTTTCCTTCCTGACTCAGTGCTTCTTCATTTGTATTTGTTGCCTTTGAAAATTTTCTCACCCTTCTCTCACACTCTGCAACCCAACCTTTCATTCTACTGGAAAAAATTTCGTCCTCCGACAGCTCTCTTTCTTCAGCAATGATCTTTTCAAGGAAGATAACCTTGTTTCTAGTCCCACCTTCCTTGGCAAGGACCAATCCGTGGGGGTTATTCATGATGGGAAACCTCGGCTACGAACGAGGTCATGGTCACCAGAGACATTCCTCCGAACTTGGAGTACGCCTGCAGGTTACGCTCCATCTACATAGCGGCGGGCAAGTTCGTTCTCCGGCACAATTTTGACATCCTATCGTCCATGCGCATTCACTTTCCCGAGGAATACCAGAACGTTTTTCCAAAACCCGGCTCTAAGGACACCTGTTTTCATAAATGGATGCTCTTAGCCGGTCTTCGTTTCCCACTTCAACTCATCGCCCGGGAGTTGTTGTGTTACCTCTGGTTGTCCCCGTTCCAGATAATGCCTAATGGGTAGAGACTCTTTCTCGCCTCATATATGTTGTGGTCGGAGATAAACCCAGGGCATCAGATTTCTATCTTGGAGTTTTTCGCCATCTACCGGCCTGTATACTCTAAAATGGGGGTCCTAGCCTTCACCGTCCGAGTGAAGCTTCAGTTCATCACGATGAAGCAGATCTACTCCAACAATAAGAATTGGTATGTAGAGTTCTTCTACGTCTTGGGGTCCTGGGAGTAAGATCTCCCCGAAGGATTGCCCGAAGATCAGAAGGTGCCCCAAGAGTGGGGCACACTTAAGAAAGATTGTAAGTATTTCACTAATTCTTTGTGTTAGATTTATATATGTATATTTCTTTATTGCTAATTCTTTTTATATCTTCTTGTAGGGGAATTGTTTCCCGACTTGACCTGTGCATAAAAGAAGTGCATTAAGGCGGCCCTCAAGTTATCCCGGCTCGCGAAGAACGCCACGAGGATGAATTATGACACCATTGTCACTAACGCTACTCTCCAGGAAATGTTTGGCTATGGGATTCTCAAGGGCAAGGTCAAACTGAAGTGGAGGCAGAATAAGAAGAAAGCCAAAGCCGCTGGGCCTTCACGGCCATTGGTTCTCGGGGCGTCTCTTGCAAAGAAAACCTCGAGGAAGAAAGAATGGGCGAAGAGGAAGGTCCCAGTAGTGAGCAAGACTCCACCCGGGTCCCCCGAAGCTACTACTCCTCCCCGAAGACTTCTCCTCTTTCACTTGGATTGCCCCGGACGGTGGAAACGTCTTTCCCACCGAAGACCATTGTTAGGGGGTCTGCCAAGGCATGTCAGTCAGGCAATGGCCCTATGACCATCCCTTCCGGCTTAAACTCAGACGGATATGTTCCGGAAGGGTCTCAGTCTAATGGGAGAAATCGGGCGGTAACCCCACACTGAAGTTCGGTCTTGCCTTACCGAGAAACGTAAGGCGGACAAGGGAAATGCCAAAGTTGGCAAGCCTTCCATAAGGCCTCAAATGGGGACCCGGGAGGGGCAACTCTCTAACTTCCTTTTGGGGACCCTTTTCTTCCTTTCCCCGACTGAGCTTTTCTGAGCCAGGGGATTCTAGCCTTCTGGCGACGGGGGGAAACTTTTGAAGCCGCCCTACTGACAGTCTTACCAGTTTCCCTGACCTCTCTGTGCATAGAGACGTCGTTCCTTCCGGACCTCTTGTAAATTCTCCCAAGAGTACTAGTGCAGTCTATAGGGGTCCTCCAATGATAGGACCGTCTAGGCGAAGGGCACCTCTGCCCAAGTTTCTTGGCGACGGTCTGCAGGGGAATCCTCTCGAAACCTTTTCCAACGTTCTCCTTGGGGATTATATGAAGGGGCTTGGGAGAGTTTCGCCTGAACGGTTGGTGGACATTCTCATCCACAACCATTTCATGATTAGTCCCTTGAATTTTTTGCTTTTGTTTTGGATAAGTTTTCTTATGCTTTATTCCTGGGTTTTTCCTTCCCCTTTTTAGTCGTCAGTTTGCTTGGGGGAACTCTTCAAAGAGTTCGAGGAGGCAAGGAGGGGGTACCCTTCGAAGGTTGTGGAGCTCCAGCATATGCTGGTGAGGAGCAGTGCCTAGAAGAAGCACTTGAAGGAGCTTTTGGAAGCGAAGGACCGGGATCTAATGGGGAAAACTGCTCAAGCTAATGAGCTGGCTAAAGTGCTGGACAGTTGCTCAAAGAAGAACTGGGAGTTGTTGGCTCAGGCGGCCAAGGTTGCCGCCATTAAAGCTTGTGACATCCCACATCACTTGGGAATGAGGATGTGCTTATATGTATAAACGTACCCTTCTTGATACAACACGTTTTAAAGTCGTGATGGCTATGAACCTATCTGAACTCTGTAGTTAAGCATGTTTTTGCGAGTAATACCAGGATGGATGACCTCTTGGGAAGTCTGGTTCGGGGGAGTCGAAAGCAGACAATATTGTGTCGTTGGGGGTGGGTCGTTACAAATGGTATCAGAGCCATAGTCTAGCCCGAGATGGGGGGAGCATGCACAAGCCTATGAGGGTTGCTAGTGGGCACTCCCTGGGATGCCAACAACGGGGTGATCCCATAAGGTTCGCCACCGGGGACGCTGGGTCCCAAGATGGTGGTGATTGTGACGTCCCACATCGCCTGGGAATGGGGATGTGCTTATATGAATAAAAGTGTCATTGACACAATGCGTTTTAAAGCCGTGATGACTTTGAACCTATTAGAACTCCGCAGTTAAGCATGCTTCTGCGAGAGTAATACCAGAATGGGTGATATTCTGGGAAGTCTAGTTCGGGAGAGCCGAAAGAGGAAAATATTGTGTCGTTTGAGGTGTGTCATTACAAAGCCGCTGAAGAGCATGCCCAGACCCTAGAGGAATTGGGACGTCTGAGGGCCCAGCTAGCTAAGTCTGAGAAAGCCCAGGGACAGGTTCAGGACTCCATGACGGCAATGAAGGCTATGCAGCAAGAATCTAAGGGAGCCTACAACAAGCTCAAATTGAAGTATAGGCATTGGAAGGCAAATGCTCTCTGGTATATGAAGCAGTTGTCCTTCATACCTTGGGTCCAGGACCAAGTGTGGACTCGAGGCTTCCACTGAGGTTTCGAGTCCTTTAGGATCTTGGTTCTGTAGCTAGGGAGACGGCAATTTGCTCCGAAAACTGAGGCTGCCAATTTCTTGCCTATCCCATAAACTGCAGTTGACGAGGTGGTGGAGATTGGGGCAAAACTATTCCCTGATGTTGCCGAGGACAACATTCACGACCTTTACCCTGAAGACACCGAGATTCCCCCACTTCCTTCGAATTCCGAGGAGTCTTTTGAAGATGAAGATGAAACTACCACTGCCTCTTGATTATGTATCTTGGTCCTTTTGTAATCTTGTGATAATGAATGAAAAAACTTTTGATTTTCCAACTGCTCTTCCTTTGTTTTTTTTTGTTACATAATACTTATGTGTGTACCCGCCCATAGCTGGGGCCAAAGCATAATTTAGCCCGGGTTAATAAGGAAAGGAAAATGGAAAAAAAAAAAAAAAAAAAAAAAAAAAAAAAAAAAAAAACTTTGTAAGTAGGGAACTTGAGCTCGGAAACACTTACTATGGTAAGACTCGACCCTTCCTTGTAAACTCTGTTTTGAAAAAAAAAAAAACAAGTTTTAGACCTTGAACAAGGAAACCATGTGACTAGGGTGAAACCCGGCCTTTTCTTTTAGACTTGGTTTTGAAAAAACCAAGTTTTAGACCTTGAGCCAGGAAACCCTGTGACTAGGGTGAAACCTGGTCCTTCCTTTTAGACTTGGTTTTGAAGAAGAGAGCAAAAAAAAAAAAAAAAAAGTTTTAGACATTGAGTTGGGAAGGCATATGACTAGGGTGAAACTCGGCCCTTACTTTTAGACTTGGTTTAAAAAAAAACTAACTTTTAGACCTTGAGCCAGGAAACCTTGTGACTAGGGTGAAAACTCGGCCCTTTGTTGGAGACTTGATCTTGCCAGGGTTTGCTCCCTGCCTTGTTTTTCCCGGTGTTTTCTCCTTACCTTGTTTTTCCCAGGGTTTTCTCCTTGCCTTTTTGCCGAGAATATCTTTCAATTCAAATAATTTTTTGTTTTTATTGATACGAGATTTGCGACAATTGAAAGACAATAACATATCTTGAAAGACATAAGTCATAAAAGAAAAATGAAGTGTTGAGACACTACTGGTAGTATCTCTTTAAGTGCTCCAAGTTCCAAGGTCGAGGTAGGAGTCGTTTGTCAGCTGCTCGGAGGTAGTAGGTGCCTTGTCTATGAAATCGAATTACTTGATAAGGGCCTTCCCATTTTGGTCCTAGTTTTCTATCATTTGGGTTCCGGGTGGCCAGTGTTACTTTCCGTAAAACCCAATCTCCGATCCCGAAGTTCTGATGTCTGACCTTTTTATTGAAGTACTGTTTCGATCTCCTCATCATGACATGTGCCTTATCTCTTCTTTCTTGTAATAGGTCCAAGTGCAGCTTCATTCCTTCACTGTTTAGACCCGGGTTGTAATGCTCAACTTGGTACCTCAACGACCTGATTTCAACTGATATTACTACCTCGGTGCCAAAAGTCAAGGCAAACGGGGTTTCTCCTGTGGGGGTTTAGGTCGTTGTCTTGTATGACTATAGTACCTCCGGTAAGAAATCTACCCAGGCTCCCTTCTTGTCCTCGAGCTTTTTCTTCAATGTTGTTATCAGGGTCTTTTTGGGTGCCTAAACTTGTCTGTTTGCTTGACGATGCATCGGCGTAGAAAAGTAATTCTGGATACGCAGTTCCGCGCAGCATTGTTGGAAGGAATCGTAGTCGAATTGCTTGTAATTGTCTATTACAAAGGTGTGTGGAATGCCGTACTGGCACATGACCGACTTCCATAAGAAGTTCCGGATATTCCCGACTGTTATCGTGGCCAATGCTTCAACCTCGACCCATTTAGTGATGTAATCTACCGCCACTACCAAAAACTTGCATCCCCTTTACATGAGGGCAGGGGGCCCACGATTTCAACCACATTGTGCAAAGCGCCAGGGTGCCGAGATTGAGTTTAACTCCTCAGGGGGATTCTTCTTTACTCTGGCGAACCTTTGACACTTGTCGCAACTCTGCACGATGTTCACTGAATCCTCGTTCATGTGGGGCCAGAAATAGAGGGATTTGATTGCTTTTTGGGCCAGCATTCTGCTTCCTGCATGGCTGCCGCATATTCCTTCGTATATTTCGCGTAAGACATAGTTTACTTTAGCCTTCAAGCTACACTTGAGGAAGGGTAGTGTGTACCCCCTTCGATAGAGTGTGTTCCCAATCATTGTGTATCTGGAAGAGCGCATTCACACCTGTTGGGACTTCTTAATATCCTCCGGGAGTTTGCCTTCCTTTAAGTACCGGATGACTTCGTCAGCCCATTCGGGAATTTTACCGGCTTGCACCTACATCACGTTCACAAGCTGTGTGATAGAAGATTGGTTTAGAGTCTTTACTTGTTGTCCCGAGGCTTCTATTTCTTCATCCGTTCCAGACCCTAGTCGAACAAGAGAATCTGCTCAAGTATTACCCTCCCAAGGCATTCTTGTAATCAGCACTCTGTCGAAGAATCTTTCTATTTCTTGTACTTTTGACAAGTATTGTTTCATTTTTTTCTCCTAGAGCTTCATACTCTCCTCGGATATGCCTGGCTACCACCTGTTAATCTCTCCTTACTTCTAGGATCTTGTCTCCCAGCTCCAGGGCTACTTCCATGCTGGCAATGACAACTTCATACTCCGCCTCGTTGATGGTAGTAGTGAAAGCAAGCCTTATGGCGAACTCTAGATGCTCCCTCTCTAGGTTTATAAGTACAACGCCTGCACCACTCCTCTTTTGCGTGGAAGATCCATCTACGCTTGCTACCCAGGCTTATCCATCAGGGAGTCCAACCTCTTTTCGGGAATCTACTGAATTCCGGTAAAAAGTCGGCCAAGGCTTGCCCTTTTATTGCCGTTCTCTGGAAGAAATCAATATCGAACTCTCCAATCTCCATCGCCCAATTCACTATTCTCCCGGATATATTCGATTTTTAGGGGGATCTTCGTGAATGGATATTTGGTGAGGACCTTGATTGCGTGTGCTTGAAAGTATGGCCTCAGACTCCTTGCCGAGACTATTAGTGCCAACGCTAGCTTTTCTATCTGGGGATATCGTTCATCCGCTCCTTGAAGGGCTCTACTAATGAAATATAATGGCTTCTGAATCCTTTGGTCCTCCCGTATTAGAACTGAACTTACCGCCGATGGTGATACGGCTAAGTAGAGAAAGAGAGTTTCTCCCTCGGCAACTGCTAAGCAAAGAGGGACTCCCGAGGTATCGCTTCAATTGAATGAAAGCTTCTTCGTACTCCTCTCTCCATGTAAAGGCATTCCTCAAAATTTTGAAGAACGGGAGACACTTGTCCGTTGACCGCGAAATGAACCTATTCAAGGTGGCAATTCTTCCGGTGTGTTGCTGCAATTGCTTAATGTTCCAGGGTGACTGCATGTCTAGCACTGGCTGCACTTTTTCCTGGTTGGCTTCTATCCCTTGCCTGGATACCACAAAGCCAAGAAAATTTTTCGATGATACTCCAAAAGCGCATTTGGAAGGGTTTAATTTAATACCATATTTCCTCAGCGTCTAAAATGCCTCATCTAGGTCATGGGCGTGTTTGGCCGCTTGTACGCTTTTCACCAACATATTGTCCATGATAAGCGTTGAATGTTGCACATTCAAGCTCCTTAACTTGCATAAGTTAATTCCTTAGCATTTTTATTTATTTAATTTTGTGCTATTTTATTATTTTCAAGTTTTAAATAAACATGCAATTAATTCTATTGATTTTGGGCTTAAAGCATACTTTCAGAAGACCTAAAAGATATGGTTAAGATTAACCAATCATAATAGAAGATCTAGAAGATGTGGTTAAGTTTAATCAAAGAAATTATTAAATCAATATTTTTCCAATAAGAGTCAAAATCGAATTAGATTCAAATTTGAACTATGCACATGTCTTAGTATTCTGATTATAACTTTTTTCTCAAGTATCAGATTGCAATGACATTAGTGGCGTTGGAAAGCTAATACAAAATACAACAAATATGTCAGAAATAAGTTTTTCGTAATTCGGAATTTTACTATGCCAAAATTTCTCCACAATAAAAGACCTTAAATTTGGACGAATTTGAAATCCGTTTCCTATTTGGATTGAATTTTGAGTCTCCTACTTGGACTAAGAGACTAAGTTCCGATTTTTATTGGATTCCTAGGGCTTTTAGGCATCTCCTAATCTCTATAAATTGAAGAAAGACACACTGCTACCTATAGCAAATTCATAGAAAAACTTCTTGAAGGCTTGAAAAGTTGAAGAGAAGTAATCATCGCAGGAGGCCATTGCAGCAACGTCATGAGCGGCTAAAAACCTTTGTAAGGTATTGATGTAGTCCTATACAAGCACAATGGTTTGATTGTATTTTAATTTAGAGAATTTTAGTTTATGCATGTTGGTTGTATAATTATGAGAATTGCTACAATTTGATATTGTTCTTCATCTTTTAATGCAATTGTTCTTCAGTTCATAATCAATATTGGTAGAATTCTTCTCTTGCCTTAAAAAGCTTTTTACCTTTATTGAACTCAAATCATTCTTACTTTATGTGATTATAAGAATGATGATTATACAATGGGTTTAATTGATATATGATCAAGAGTATTAGATAGGCCGTGCCTAGGGAAAACGGATCGTACTACACCCTAGTTTAGTGTAATTTAGGTAGACGATCCATGCCAACCGATAAGTTATACTATTCTATTAATTGTATGTATCCTATTAAAAATGTAGCTAATCCATACATAGGAAAGACGGGTCGTACCCAATTTTAGTGGTTAGGTAGATGGTCCGTGCCAACCAAAGATGGATTATACTTATTCTTTAATATGGTAATTTCTTGTTTATTTATAGCATGTATAGAATGAATTTCTCTAATTAAATATGATTAACCATTGATGTGTGGATAGCGGTGAAGTCAATATTCTACTCTTTCTCTCTCTTATATTTCAACTCTCTTTTACGTTTATTTTATGCACTTTAGTTAATCGCAAATTCAACAATCTTTTCTTTAGTTATTTTTAATCTTCATAAACTTGATAACAATACCCTTGCAGTCCTTGAGGTTCAACACCCTCTTTATAGCCTTATCCTACAAAAATTCGTTCTATTGCGAGTGATTATTTATTACTGAGGTTCAACACCCTCAAGGACTGCAAGGATATTGTTATCAAGTTTATAAAGATTAAAAATAACTAAAGAAAAGATTGTTGAATTTGAGATTAACTAAAGTGCATAAAATAAACGTAAAAGAGAATTAAAATATAAGAGAGAAAAATAATAGAGTATTGACTTCACCGCTATCCGCACATCAATGGTTAATCATATTTAATTAGAGAAATTCATTTTATGCATGCTATAAATAAACAATAAATTATCATATTAAATAATAACTGTAATCGATCTTCGGTTGGCACGGACTGTCCACATAACCATTAAGATGAGGTACGACCCATCTTCCCTAGATATGGATTAGCTAGGTCTTTAATAGGATACATACAATTAATGAAATAGTATAACCCAACTTCGGTTGGCATGGATTGTTTACTTAAATTACACTAAATTAGGGTGTAGTACGATTCGTCTTTCTATGCATAGCCTATCTAATTCTCTTGATCATATGTCAATTTTAAACCTGTTGTATAATCATCATTCTTTTAATCACAGAAAATAAGAATGATTTCAGTTCAATAAAGGTAAAAAGCTTTCTAAGACAAGAGAAGAATTCTACCAATATTGATTATAAACCGAAGAACAATTGCATTAAAAGATGAAGAACAATATTAAATTGTAGCAATTCTCATAATTATACAACCAACATGCATAAACTAAATTCTCTAAATTAAAATACAATCAAACCATTGTACTTAGATAAGGCTACATCAATACCCTACAAAGGTTTTTAGCCGCTAATGACGCTGCTGCAATGGTCTCATGCAATGATTACTTCTCTTTAACTCTTCAAGCCTGCAAGAAGTTTTTCCTCTGAATTTGCTATAGGTAGCAGTGTGCCTTTCTTCAATGTTTAGAGGCCTATTTATAGAGATTATGAGAGGCCTAAAAGTCATAGGAATCCAATAAAAATCAAAACTTAATCTCTTAGTCCAAGTATGAGACTCAAAATTCAATCAAAGTAGGAAAATGATTCCCAATTCGTTCAGATTTGTAGTCTTTTATTGTGGGGTGATTTTGGCATAGTAAACTTCTGAATTAGAAAAAATCTATTTCTGACATATTTGTTTTATTTTGTATTAGCTTTCTAAATCCACTAATTTCATCACAATCTGATACTTGAGCAGAAAATTATGATCAAAATATTGAGACATGTGCAAAATCTAAATTTGAATCCAATCCGATTTTGACTCTTATTGGAGAAATTTCGATTTAATCATTTCCTTGATTTGATTAAACTTAATCACATCTTCTAGGTCTTCTATTATGATTGGTTAAGCTTAACTATATCTTCTAGGTCTTCTCAAAGTATGCTTTAAGTCCAAAATCAATGGAATTAATTCCATGTTTATTTAAAACCTAAAAACAATAAAACAACATAAAATCAAACAAATAACAATGGTAAGGAATTAACATATGCAAGTTAAAGAGCTTGAATGTGCAACATTCGACGCTTATCAGCACTTATAAAATAAATGATTAAGGGATGACTTTTATTGCCACGTCATACTAGTTATATAATAGTCGTTTAACAATCTTCTAAATAACATTATTTTTAAGAAAACTACATGCCTTAATATACAAGATACAAGTACTTCACGATGTAAAAGAGATAAACCAATTTTTTTTTTTTTTGAGAAACTACATTTCTTTCTCAAATTGACACTCAAATTATTATTTTGTGACACCCTTAACTCCTAAAAATTATCATTTTGTTCTAATTTGTACCATCTATTAGATTTAGTGTTAAAATGGACATAAATTTGCGCAAGTGACTTGTACATGCAATTTTTTTTTTCTTTCTAATTGAGTAAGTAAATGGTTATAGGGAAGGATCATTCCTACTCTTAATCTAAATAGAAGGAGTGGGTGATCCTAAAAACGAAAATGGGGTGGGCCCCCCAACAACAGACCCAACACAAACTAAAAAAGTGCAAAAATAATTAGAAATTGTAGGAAATTAGCAGTAACTCGGTCCTCTCAATGGGCCGCACAAGGCGGTTACAGAAGCAAAATGGGCACAAATTAACCTGAACCAATCTTAACCGTCACTAGGAACCATCAACAATCGTCGGAAAGAGGTTGAAGCCGAATATGCATTGTCGTAGTTTGATTTAGGGACTACAAAAGTTGGTTACAAAAGTCTCCACGGTAAGATCAAATCACCTAAGAGCTGGGAGATAGCAACCCACAAAACAAACAAGTAGCAAAATACAAAAAGAGCTGCAAAACACATGGAAAGTAAAAATATAGGCAAAAATTAAAGACAGCCAAAAACCCACGAAATACTAGCACCGACGGACGACAGGGCGGCTGAGGTGGCTGGGAGCCAACAAGAGCAAAATACAAAATGAGCTGCAAAACACAAGGACAGTAAAAATACATGCAAAAATTAAAGACATCAAAAAACCCATGAAATAGTAGCATCGATGACTGGCAGGGCGACAGAGGTGGTTGGGAGCCAACAAGAGCAACCCACTTGTTGGCGCATGAAGACCACGCACCGATAGTGCCTTTCTAATTGATGGGGTTAACTACATACTCCCATCAAACTATTACCACATTGTCATTGTTTCTCTAACTAACAATTGTATTAATGTTCCTCCTAAACTATTAAAATAATGTCAATGTCCCCCAAGGCCAACAAAAAGACAAAAATGACCTTGAAATTTTTCAATAAGACAAAAATATCTTTATAAATTCAAAATAAAATATTAAAAAAAAAAAAAAGAAGAAAGAAAAATGAAAAAAGTTTTTTTAAAAAAAATTAAAAAACATAATCGCCTTGGGTATTCATTTTTTTAAAAAAAAATTTAAAAATTAAAAATTAAAATAAAATAATGGCCTTCGGTATTTTTTATGTCATTTTTAAATTTTTTTTTATTTTTTTTAATATTTTTTTTATTTGTAATTTTAATTTTTTTTTAACAAAAATATCCTTATAATTAAAAAAAAAACTATTTTTTTTTTAAAAAAAAACTAAAACTATTTTTTGAAAAAAACAAAAGTAAAAAAATAATTAAAAACGAAAAATGTTTAAAAAAATTAAAAATAAAAAGAAAATAATCGCCTTGGGTATTCGGTTTTTTTTTTTTTTTTTAATTTTTTAATTTCTGTTATTTTTAATTATTTTTTTTAGTTTTTTGTTATAATTTTAAGATTTTTTATTTTATGAAGGGTATTTTTGTAATTAGTGGGACATTGACATTGTTTTGGTAGTTTAGGAAGAAGATTGACACAATTGGTAGTTTTGGTGAACATCGACAATTATGTGGTAGTTTGAGGAAGAATATATATTTTTTCTTTTCTTTTTAATTAATTATACTCTTTTTTTCTCACTCTTGCTAGCACATTTATACTACGGATACTCCCCCCCAAAAAAAAAATCTTTCAAATTCTTTTTATGGCTTTATTAATGTGAACTTATTTATAGCTAGGCAATACCAAAGCAGAATTACTTATAGCCCCCAAAAACATATGGTAAGTATTTACCAATATAATCTTTATAGGAAGGAAAAAAAAAAAAAAGTAAATTTATTCCGAACACAAGTGGTTTTTATATGAAAACCATATAAATTTAGGAAAAAAAATTTAAATAAGCATATATATACGTTATAAAATTTAAAGCAAAGATTTACGTACTAATCATATGGTTCAATATGATTCGTTACATTCCAAAAATATATTTAATATTTTAAAAATTGTCTTGTACCATATAGATACGGTTTTTTTTTTTTCTTCCTCTTTTTAGATGGAGAGATATGGGTATATATATCCAAGGAAATGGAAGAACTTCACTTATAACCCCTCAACTTTCACACATTTTGAAAGAAAGTATATAAACTTTAAAATGTTTCAATTTAAGGTATCAATCTCAGTCATCCATTAGAATTTATCGTTAAATCCTGTCAAAATTTTCAAATTATCCCTAATTTTTTTTTTAGGAATAAAAAAAGAAAAAAAAAATGATAGGATTTTAGTGTTTGTTAGAATTTAACGGAATTTGCAAAAATACCCATTCCTGAATCTTTGAAAAATTTTATAATTTTTTTTTTAAAAAAAATAAACATAGGGTATTTTAAGAATTTTGGTAGGATTTAACGGAAAATTCTAAAGAATGATTGAGATTGAAACTTTCTGAAAAATGTATACCCTAAATTGAGATGTTTTAAAGTTTAAGTATATTTTTTAAAAAAGAGTGAAAGAAATTATAAATGAAGTTCTCACCCAAAAAAATTAAGGTTAACTTAACCATTGGCTGCCTCTAAGCAAAAATTTCTAGCTGAGTCGTTGGCCTAATTAGAAATCAGCCACTACAAAGTATGCACGCTAATATAAACAGCTCTCACAAGTACCGACAGCTAGCATAGGCTGTCTCAAACAAATAAACCCAGACATTCTTGCTTAACAAAGGTCTAAGGATGAGTCTTTAATTAATCTAGACAGTACGTACGTATGTATAGTTGATTCGTTTCTCATGTGAGCTTGATTTTTGGCACTCTTGCTGGGAACTTTAGAGGGAAATTTGAGAGTAAATTTATACCCAACAACTCTACATGCATATATGTATGTATGTGTGTGTATATATATATGATCTATCTACATGCAATTAATGGTACCCCTTCATGTTTGCAAAGAAATCTTCCTTTAGTCCACACCTCAATGGGCAAATTATAGTTTCATCCACAAGTCCACGTCTCAAAAGTGTACGTACTTTTTTGTAAGTGTTAAATCACTAGCTACTTATCTTAAAAGCTTGTATGATTAAAGGAGACGGAATAAGTAGTGATTTAACATGATATAAAGTAGAGGTCGTAAGTTCGAACCTTAACTCTCAAATATTTCAATTAAATATTTTACGTATTGGGATTTACTTGTAAAGAAGGAGTGTGAGCCAACACATGAGGAAAAGTACTGTTAAATTATATATAAATAAATGATTAAGTTCATCAATTCCTAGCTACCAGCTCTGATACCAAGTTAAACCACCACTTATTACAAAAGCTTAAATTGATAAGAAATGATTGATTTAATCATTTAATTAATTAATAAGTATTATTCTTACAATCTCCTTCAAGTGTTAGCTCAAATTATCCCTTATAAATAAGTGAGACTCAACACATTAAATATTTGATTAAAATAAGAGGTGAATAACAGAGATAGTGTTTGAATTCATATTAAATCATTACTTAATTATCATATAAGCTTAAATTTTTTGAATAAGTGATAATTTATTATAGTATAAGAACAAATTAGGTCTTGAGTTTGAACTTTGTCAACGTCATTTACCTCTCATTTTTACTAAATATCAATAAGTTATATTCTTGGTTTCTAATAACAATGAGCTTCCCCCTATGTGACGAGGGCTAGCATCAAGGATTTATGGTAGAGCTTTCTCCTCTAAAGTTCAAATGTATAAAAGTCATGTACTCATAAGCTAATTAATCGAGTAATTCTACATGTACATTAAGTGTCTATAAAAAAAAATAAGGTGGCTTTTAAAGTCACAATTTGATCAAAATCATCATTTGATCAATCACATACTCAATACTGATTTTA